>NC_136362.1:5144029-5399029 GCF_037039965.1 Doryrhamphus excisus
TTATTTTGTTAAAACTTGTTGTTTGTTGTTGATTGTTTTTTGGTTTGTGCGACATAGCACATCAACTTTCTAGGTCTAGTTTAGACATTTTATTTTGTTAAAACTTGTTGTTTGTTGTTTATTGTTTGTTGTTTGTTGTTGTTCTTTTCTCTTCAAAAATAACTAAAAAATCCACAAAAAATTACAAAATAAAAAAAGAAAAAAATATATACATCTGATCATTATGTACCCCACGGATGGGGAATGGACTGTGGTGCGCTACGGTAGGGGGCGCTCTCGTGGCGACCAAAGTTCTAGGGAACGTCCCCAAATGAGGAACAGGGCGGGGGCTCGTTGGGTCCCTGCTTCCAGGGACCGGGAAGGAGGTCTGGCCCGGGGGAAGGACCGTGCGTTTCCCTCCTCCTCCTCAGCCAGAGGGGGAGGAGCTTACTCAAAGCCTAACCCTAACCCTAACCCTAACCCTAACCCTAACCCTAACCCTAACCCTTACCCTTACCCTTACCCTAACCCTAACCCTAACCCTAACCCTAACCCTAACCCTAACCCTAACCCATAGCACATCAACTTTCTAGGTCTAGTTTAGACATTTTATTTTGTTAAAACTTGTTGTTTGTTGTTTATTGTTTGTTGTTTGTTGTTTGTTGTTTGTTGTTTGTTGTTTGTTGTTTGTTGTTTGTTGTTTGTTGTTGTTCTTTTCTCTTCAAAAATAACTAAAAAATCCACAAAAAATTACAAAATAAAAAAAGAAAAAAATATATACATCTGATCATTATGTACCCCACGGATGGGGAATGGACTGTGGTGCGCTACGGTAGGGGGCGCTCTCGTGGCGACCAAAGTTCTAGGGAACGTCCCCAAATGAGGAACAGGGCGGGGGCTCGTTGGGGCCCTGCTTCCAGGGACCGGGAAGGAGGTCTGGCCCGGGGGAAGGACCGTGCGTTTCCCTCCTCCTCCTCAGCCAGAGGGGGAGGAGCTTACTCAAAGCCTAACCCTAACCCTAACCCTAACCCTAACCCTAGCCCTAGCCCTAACCCTAACCCTAACCCTAACCCTAACCCTAACCCCAACCCTAACCCCAACCCCAACCCTAACCCTAACCCTAACCCATTAATACATAAATAAATATATAAATAAATAAATATTTGAATAAATTACGTAATTAATAAATAAATAAATAAATAAAGAAGCATACATATTTAAAATGATGTGTAGATAGGTGTTTGTGTGTATGGGAGGAGTGTGGGGCAGTAAAACAACAGGGAGAGAGATTGGGAAGTTACTATGCTGTTGCTTTCTTTTTACTTTCACTTTCGTTTGGGTTGACAGCAGAAGCCTATATAAGGGAGAAGCAGAGGAAGAGTTGGTCACTCTTGAGTTGAGTGTGGAAGGAGAAGGACCTTTTGTTGGACTGGTGTGCTACGCCTGAGGAAGATCCTAGTCGATCGAAACGTTGCGACATAGCACACCAACTTTCTAAGTCTAATTTAGACATTTTATTTTGTTAAAACTTGTTGTTTGTTGTTTATTGTTTGTTGTTTGTTGTTGTTTTTTCTCTTCAAAAAAACTAAAAAAACACAAAAAATTACAAAATAAAAAAGAAAAAAATATACATTTGATCATTATGTACCCCACGGATGGGGAATGGACTGTGGTGCGCTACGGTAGGGGGCGCTCTCGTGGCGACCAAAGTTCAAGGGAACGTCCCCAAATGAGGAACAGGGCGGGGGCTCGTTGGGTCCCTGCTTCCAGGGACCGGGAAGGAGGTCTGGCCCGGGGGAAGGACCGTGCGTTTCCCTCCTCCTCCTCAGCCAGAGGGGGAGGAGCTTACTCAAAGCCTAACCCTAACCCTAACCCTAACCCTAACCCTAACCCTAACCCTAACCCTAACCCTGTTGTTGTTGTTGTTTTTTCTCTTCAAAAAAAACTAAAAAAAACACTAAAAATTACAAAATAAAAAAGAAAAAAATATACATTTGATCATTATGTACCCCACGGATGGGGAATGGACTGTGGTGCGCTACGGTAGGGGGCGCTCTCGTGGCGACCAAAGTTCAAGGGAACGTCCCCAAATGAGGAACAGGGCGGGGGCTCGTTGGGTCCCTGCTTCCAGGGACCGGGAAGGAGGTCTGGCCCGGGGGAAGGACCGTGCGTTTCCCTCCTCCTCCTCAGCCAGAGGGGGAGGAGCTTACTCAAAGCCTAACCCTAACCCTAACCATAGCCCTAGCCCCTAGCCCTAGCCCTAGCCCTAACCCTAACCATCTTACCCTAATCCTAACCCTAACCCTAGCCCAACTAGCTTACCCTAACCCTAACCCTAGCCCAACTAGCTTACCCTAGCCCTAACTAGCCCTAGCCCTAACTAGCCCTAGCCTAACCCCTAAACCCTAAACCCTAAACCCTAGCCCCACATCTGGTGGTCACTTTAACTCACTGTTACTCTACTTTGCAAATTCTGTCATCTAGTGGTAACTTAAAATTACTGCAACTTAACCTGGGAAATTCCGCCATCTAGTGCTCACTTAAAATTACTGCAACTCAACCTGGGAATTTCCGCCATCTAGTGATCACTTAAACTTACTGCAACTTTACTTTGGAATTTCCGCCATCTATTGGTGTCTTTTATGTACTGCTATTCTTGGGAAATTCCGCCATCTAGTGTTCACTTGCATGCATTTAAAATACTATAAATACTATTACTGAGTAAATAAAGATAGACATAAATGGATTTAAAGGTCCAAAAAGTACACAAGTGGAGTGATTGTAACCCGGAAATAGTGAAAAACATTCCTTATACAAAGTGTGACATTATTTGTAAGTATTTACAGGACTAAATTCTTGCAAAATAATACTTTCATTGTTGTCAACATAGACAAGTGTTACAGTTGGTTTAGCTTTAAGATTTTACAAAAAGTACAAGTGGTGATTAAGAAGAGAGTAGTTGTCAGAGCTGGGAAAACATGTAGGCCAATTATAATGACCTCCAAGGGGCTCCATTGTACTGCAACAGCCAGAGCAACCTTTACAGCCAAAGCATTAGTCATGGTACTCATGTATGAATTGCATATCTTTTGTCATCTATTCATTTATCCTGTGTTATTGTGCTACATGTATGAAGGCCATCATGTCATTTACTTGAACAAGTCTTCCTACCTGAAGAACGCCGACGCCATGTTGTTGATGGTCTGCCAACACGATTACATGAGTCCTTCCCCGGGGGCCGACAGACTGCTGAGGGACGCAAAAGGTTGAAGCTCCAGAAAATGCCGTCTTGTGCGTGCAATAGGTGAACCTGTCCACTGGAGAACCTATGGCATCAGATGACGATTTGGAGCTCATGTTGAGATGGATGCAGAGGGATCCCACGGGCTGTTAAGTGACAAGCGGCTTTTCATCTGTAACAGAAGTTGTAAGATTAGCTGCTATTCCTTTGCTGTAATGAAATACTCAGTTTTATAAAATTCATTCCTGCATTGAATACTTATTGTAATGATGCGGTGCTCAGAAGTAAGTTTTTTAGTCGCCATTAAAATAGACCGAATAAGGGAGAAGAGTTATGAGTGTGCTTTCTCTTCCGTTGTCACAATGATGCTCAAAGATAAAATCAGCGGCTTACACTCACCTGACAGATGCCTGCCTCTGATGGCAACAGGTTCCGACACGAACTTAACACGCCATGCACGCGATGTAACCAGGACATCAAGGGATTTTCACGTCAACCGAAATATTTCTAAATAAACCACTTTTAGCTTCAGTTGTCATTGACTATGAAGAGGGTAGAAAACCATACTTTTAAAATGTCGGTGTACATTTGTCCCAAAGTCGTTCGCATTATGTTATGGATTGCAAATGAACCGGTTGAAACAATTGCTTCCGTTATTTCGAGCATTCTGCGCGCCAATTATGTCCACAAAATGGCGACCTCGGCTTCAGCTCGTCAACTTCGACATCGTTTAGATACTGTATATTGTCCTACTGTCGGAGCGAAACGCCACTATTTGTGCTTCAACGTGACTTAAAACTTTAATACTGACCTTGTAGCATTGCTTGTGCGGCGTCTGAGTTAGATGGCAACTCCGGTGTTCTCCGTCAGGGTGTTGGACCGCGTCAGGGTGTTGGAACGCAGACTCATACCAAATGAAATTGGCGCCAATGAAAACAATGCTGTTGTAAGACAAACCGTTTACTTCGGCACTTCTTCACGGTCGTGGCGGTGTTAGCTGTCAGTATTTTCAGCCCCACACCGTGGTAAGGGGTGGCCTGACTTCGTCAGAGAAAGAAACACGGTTGCCGGCTGCTTCCGGTCAACTTTCTTTTTCGACTATCCAGCAACGACAGAACAGCGCGCGCACACGAGATCCCCGCACTTCCTGGTTCACGCTCAACCCGCCCCACATAGCTGGCCAAACACATGCCTGCAACAGCGTTGAAAACTTCAAAAAATTAAGCAATACACATGTAATATATTCTCAAGCATTTTCAATAAATTGTTTCAACAATCGCGTTATTAGTATTACAAACAGTGGACGGCATTCCCTCCAGAATACTTCAGCTTGGCTGCCAACAGATTGACACAGCGTAATTGGGAGCGTCGGCGCCATGTTCTGGACAAAACCAGGAAGTGCAAACAGGAAGTTACAGCGCGGATGTGACGTCGTGTTTCACAATGATTTTACACACTATAACAAGAGAAATAATACTTTATACTCCTGAAGCACCTTGGGCACCGTTCGTAGGGTGCAGTAAAAAAAGGAGGAATTATTTGATTTGTTGGATTTCACGTAACGTCACCGCTTACTGGCGGATCAGTACGGTGGCCTGTGACGGACATACATAGATGATATCAGGCTCTATCGCCCTCCTGTGGCCACTTCGAAAACACACAAACGTCTTTTTGAAGTGTACTGTATTTTGGACTAACAAGTATATGTTGAAAGCACACAAATGACACATGATACAGATAACATAGCCAAGAGTTGCATAAAAGTAATTTTGAAGGAGAAGAAATTCAAGAATTGAGGCCCTTAATTGACATCCTCCCTCGCCCGCATCATAATCAGCAGTTCCTTGTCCTCTTCATAATGTAGCGTTAATAGGTGCACATCCCAGGGTGCTTTGCGGTACTGTCTATGAAATAAATAGCTGTTAAATGACTTGTTTTAAGCCACGTAAATAGGTTATTCTTGCACACGACTGGCCAAGTCTGTTCTAAATCTATCTATTGTGTTGATGTTTGATGGGATTTTTTTCATGACACCATGACTGTAATTGTTATGCTGGGCAATCATATACTGTGTTTTCTCAACGGTAAAGTCATTGCTAATGTAAGCTTTGTCTTACTCTGCTGAAGATTGCGGGACAGCGGACTGACGGCGACGACTAGAGAGCAATATGAAGACTGCGGCCGCCGCCGGCTAAAGAGCAATACAAAGCCGGCGGCAGGGCGCAGACTGCAGCGGTCGGCGGGACTCAACAGGAACCATGTTTTCTTCCCAAATAGATTGACCACAAAGCCGGTCGAAGGCCCTACAAAAAACAAAACTTTAATAAATTCATCAAGCATCAAGCTAGGTCCACCAATTTTTCACCATATCATCAGACAATTATTCTGTACGAGTGTGCAAAATTTCAGGGACGGGACTCAACAGGAACCATGTTTCCTTCCCAAATAGATTGACCACGAAGCCGGTGGAAGGCCCTAAAAAAACAAAACTTTAATAAATTCATCAAACATGGAGCTAGGTCCACCAATGTGTCACCATGTCATCAGACAATTATTGTGCAAGAGTGTGCAAAATTTCAAGAGTCTAGCTCCAAAGGAACCTTGCCTAGTAATCGAACAGACTGCTCAAAGGTCATAGGTCACCATCAACTTGTCGAAATTAGAAAAACTTGTTCTTGGAAGTTTTTTTTTCATTTTTCAATATGTTGCAGACAACATCCCATCAATTAGGAAGAAATTGGTCCCAGCTCGATACGACCTTGCTAAAGCTAAGTAGCTAACCAAAGGTCGCACAGATGTGAAACTGTGCACACTTGCTTTATATTCTTTGTAGATGTTCTGTTGCATTTTTTGACACATTTGAACATTTTTTGTCCGATCGGCGGGGGCGTGAACATGAGGAGATAACGAAATTCAGACGCCCGCTGGTTGAAAAGTACATGTCCGACCGATGCCCGACTGATGTCGATCCCCTCATCTGGAGGCCCCCAACAACATACTCAAATTTCAGACCTCTGCGTTGTCTGGAAAAAAAATTATGTGGATCAGGTCTGAAGAGCACGACTGTCTGCAGGTCAATGACTCTCAGAGCCTTTGTTGCCATTTCAGCCAGATTTGGAAAATAAAATTATGAACAAAAATGAATGGCCTTTCTTTCATTGGAGTCTCACGAGGCTGGACAGACAAAAACTGAAAAATGTGCGGTCGCTGGGGTCAATATGGGCCTCGCAAGGCGTGGAAAAACTACTTTCCCACCAAAAAACCCTCTTTTTTCCCATAAATCTCGGACCCTTTGATCCAGGACCCTGATTTTTTTATATGTGTATCAGGGGCTGGCCGCTGACCTGTATGCCAAGTTTCAAGTGTCTGGCTCAAAAGGGGGCATGGCTAGACCGGCAAACCCACTAAATTGAGGCCTGCATGAGGTCAAAGGTCACCCCTTTCTGAACTGAAATGGACTGTCTTTCTTTCATTGGAGTCTCACGAGGCTGGAAAAACAAAAACTGAAAAATGTGCAGTCGCTGGGGTCAATATGGGCCTCGCATGGCGTGAAAACTACTTTCCCTCCAAAAAAAACCTCTTTTTTCCCATGAATCTCGGACCCTTTGATCCAGGACCCTGATTTTTTGATATGTGTATCAGGGGCTGGCCGCTGACCTGTGTGCCAAGTTTCAAGTGTCTGTCTCGATACAAGTCGGGTGTGGTCCCAAAAGAAAGCCCGTGCCCACTTATGGGGGGGGGGGGGGTGTCGTCCTCGGGAAAAATGCCGTAGGACGTACCGTTCTCGAGTTATTTGGTTTTGGTACGAGCTACCAAGACCCCCTCTTTCACCCCTATACCTAACACTAACCATAACCCCAACCCCAACCCTAACCCTAACCCCAACCCCAACCTAACCCCAACCCCCTAACCCTCCTTACCCTAACCTAATCCTAACCCCTAACCCCACTTATGGGGGGGTAGGGGGTAGGCCTCGGGAAAAACGCCCGAGGACGTACGTTCTCGAGTTCAAGACCTCCTTTACCCAATACCTAACCCTATGCTATGTCGCCATCTGGTGGCCTATTAAATGTACTGCAGGCGAATGTAGGTCACTCGATGTACTGTCGCTTCCCACCATGCAAACTCATTGGACGACGCGTTTTTCGCGTATTACTCCACAACGGAAGCTCCTATCGAGACGGGACCCACTTCGACCCCGAGCTTTCCGTCGAGACCACCCCCGACGCTCTACGACATCCGGTTCCCGAGATACGGACGTTTATTGCGCCCCCCTCCGGTGCTCACAGGAAGTCGGAAGTGGTACCAAACGAAAGCCCGTGCCCACTTATTGGGGGGGGTTATCCTCGGGAAAAACGCCCTAGGACGCACCGTTCTCGAGTTATTCGCTTATGATAGCAGCTATCAAGACCTCCTTCACCCCATACCTAACTTAACCCCGTAACCCTTAACACTATGCCACCATCTAGTAGTCTCTTTAATGTACTGCTATTATACTTGGTAACACACACACATACACACACACACACACATATTTCCGGGGTGGGGGGGGGGCTCAACACTCTTTTCTAGCTGGACTCCTGGTCTTTCTCCTGCTCGTTTGAGCTGCATTCCTTGACCAGTGATGAGGAGGTCAGCCATCTTTGAGGACATTAAAACATCCACTTTCACACCATTATGTACCAATAGCTATTTCTTAAAATGTAAAATAGCCAAAAAAGATATACAGCTGCCAAACAGAAAGTAAACTGACAGGTGGAAAAGTAAAAGCAAGCATCTTCCACCGATGTAGTCATTGACATGTACACCTGCGTAGCATAGAATTAGTGTCAAGTGTCAAGGTTAGGGTTGGCTTCAAGACTGTGGGAAAAGATGGAGGTGCACGTGGATGATCACATAAAGCCAGATAAAAAGGAAATGCATGGAAAAGTACTGAGTTCAAGATGAAATGGTGTGCAGCAGCGAGACTACGACCACGGTGTGGCATTCCTGGATGGGTGTCCAATTCTCAGCTGCTGCCTGTGGAAACCTGACTTGTAGGGCTTGGGGAAATATACAAACACACATCACCAGAATTCCAAGTGGAATCGTGACATAAATGAGCATGTGGTGTCAAACATTCAGGCCCGTGAGGTATGATATGACATTTGGTGTTTATTGTCTACAACAAGGCAATATCCGTGATGACGTCATGTCAGAGTTCATTCCGTCACGCAAAAACGAGTCCAATGAAAGTCGACTTTCAAATGGTCCAAGGTGACATCGTGTCGTCCACGGGATACCATTTGGCTCTTTGTACAGCATCGCCCTAACCATCCAGTCCAAAAAATAAAGTTTCTCTTAAAAACAGTTGACCAGGCACATCCCGTTTCACTTTGTGAAGCCTCCTCGGCCTGCCCTCCCCACCTCCCACCTGCTGCAGGTGCATCTGTTAAATCATCTGTCCACCTCGTAGCGTCCAGTCAGCGTCTCGTCAGAGCCTTGTATGCACTTCCAGCTTCTGCTGCCGCGTCTCAATTCCCAAGACTTTATCTGAAAGATGCACGACAAGGTTCACTGTCACGGCCTCAACCCGCATTGGCCCGCTTCCGCAGCACACCCTGATGACTTTGGCGTTTCAGAATGTGGAACAAGGTTGACTTTCTGTCCTTATGAGCATAGAGAGACATTATCTTACCTGCCTGTTTTTTTACATACATCATGGATGTACATGACATGCATGTATGCGCGCATAGAGTGAGAATACAAGGAGTAGGGTGAGCAGGAATATTCATAGCAATGCATAGCTAAGAAGACGTGTGTGTGTGTGTGTGTGTGCTTACATGCGTTTAGCGGAATAATCTGGTGAACTCTCTGATGGCCCAACACACTTGTTTACATTCAGCCGCACTGCAGAAGGAAAAGCAGCTTGTCGTCACCAACGCCGTCAAGTCTAGCACAGATTTCAGCCGTTCTTTGTTGCATTGCTCACCTGGTGACCTGCTTGTGGAAATCTGTCAGCTGCTTGTGCGTGACCGTAACCGTTCCTCCAGACGTCTCCTTGGGTAAGCCTTTGAGAGCGCTTTCTAACCAGCGACAGAATGTCTGCAGTGAGGACATTAGCAGTGAGCGCCACCTACTGCATCTGACTCGCCCAGGGCGGCCCAGTAGCAACTCACCGGCCGGTCAAAAACCATGACCTCCCACAACACCTCTGCAATGTCGGGTAGCGTGTACGGCGGCAGGCAGAAGCAACACGAGTGCATGAGCTGGGTGACGAGCTGCTGGCCGTGCTGCTCCATGGCTTGGCCGATCAGCTGCTTCCGCAACTCAAAGTCCTCCATGTGCTTGGATGACACAACACACCGACATGTCGAATCCACTCATTCACCTACACCTAACATTTCTGGCTTCTTACGTCGTTGGCCACACCCGCGTGGATGAGGTCCCGCACAAACTTCATCACGCTGCAGTTAGCGTCTCTGTGGTCCAGCGAGGTGGCGGCGATGGCACACCGGATGATGTGAACCACGATGCTGCTGCCGAGCAGCGTGACAGGACTCCGCTGGACAAACCTACACGTAACATATGGCGCATGTCACACATCGTACATCGCTGACAGCAAGTGGACACAACCAACCTGGTCGCTAGTCTGAAGAGGTCGTCAACGGTGTCAGGGTGGTTCCGGAGACCATTGGGCTGCTCCAACAGCTGGAAGGTTGTCATGCACAAAGCCTACCAAGGCGGGTTAACAGGCTGTTCACGCAAAGTCACGAGCATCACATCTGATTCTTTCCAAACATTTCACCTGCAACATGTCCAGAAGACCCTGCCGACAGCCCTCCTCCATGCCATACTCGTCCACCAGGATGCTGCCCAGGTACAGGAAGCACGAGTGTGGATACACCTGGTACACGCTCACCATCTGACACACGACAGGTGACACACATGAGGACCGGCACGGCTTCACACAATCACCTTTCATTCACTTTGACCTGCGTGACCAATGGCTGCAGCAAGGAGGCGGAGCCTTTTCCCACACAGCGTACGGCAAAGCGGAGGCAGCGGCAGCATCGCTCCACAATTCGGTTATCAGCCTGGTGACTGTTCAGAGTCTCGGACAGCACGGGCCAGATCTAGAAGGTAGCAGGTACAAGCAGCGGTGCAAATGCTGGAAATGAAATCAAGTGACAGACTAGCTTACCTCGTGGATGACCTTCTGACAAGGGTGTGTCTGTCCATTCTCCACGATGGGATTTGTGTGTCTGAAACAAAACAGCACCTTCACTACTGGCACTCCACACTGGCGACCCAAAGGGCCTACCTGAAAATGACAGCCAGTCTGTCCAGCCAGACGGTCGGATCAGCGGATCGGCCGTTGGTTGATTCTTCGGCCAGAAGCTGAAAGAACAAAAGCCTCTTTGGTTTCATTCTTCTTTCATTACACAACAAGAACAGACAGACGACTTCCCAGCGGCTCCTGACCTTTTTCAGAGCTGCAACTTGAACATCGCACAAGTCGCCGAGGCACTCTGCAATTTTCTCCAGAGGAAGACGCCCGAGGACCAGCGCCGTGCCTACCCAGTACAAATAGCCAAAACATCAATCACTGAGGCTCCTCCTCCCTCCATCCGGCTCGGAGCAGGATCCCCTCTGCTATCAGGCCAACACAGACCTAGGCGAGCATTAGACTCTGAGCAAGCTGATGTACCTTTGAGCAGTCCCACCGCAGCCTCTGTGGACAATGCAAAGGAGTCCAGAGAGCGAGCGATGTCCAGCAAACCCTGGAAGTGTTGGGACATGTGGTCCCGGCACACGGAGCAGATGTTGTGGATGGCCTTTGCTGCGGCCGAGGCCAGAGGTTTCTCCCGTAGACCTTTCATCAGGTAGTTCAGCACTGGGTCTGACACACAAAGCAACAACGTTCTAAAATCATCATTGACTAGGACGATCTCCAGATTGTCCAGCACTCCCTTACCGCTACCTTCCCTCCAACTCATAGCAGGTTTAAAGAACGCAACGCGAGTCTTGTTTTACTGTGATGTCACTTTAAGCACAGTTGCCACTAAATACCACAACACAGGTGGCAAAAAAGCAGTGTGTGTGTGTATACATACATACATACATACATACATGTGTGTACACGTACACACGCAAGCACGATCAGGACTTTATGCTGCTGGTCCCGATAATCCATGAGTGATATGGCCTGATGCGGATTCCAATAGGGATGAAATAGATGCAGTGTCAAAATGGCCAATGAAATGCACTACTGGCTATATTGGGGCTCACCAAGATTTTTTTCTTGGGAGAGATACTTTTACTAGATGAAAATGGCCAAGAGCTACTCATTTATTTTCACAGCTTATTTCAAGGCAAACCAGAACATGAACAAACTGCTGGTATCCACAACTTCCTCCTGCACTAAAGGTGCTACGTAGTGTCTGCATGCTCTGCAGGCATCTGATCCTCGACATGGCACCAGTGATTTTCAAAAATCAAGTCCAAGATGTTTTTGTCTACATTTTATGGTTGTCTTTCATACACGATACATACAAAAAGTCACCAATGTGGTGGTGCCCCTCACACCTACAGCGGGCGCTTGCAAACCTGCTTTTCAGTGACTAATGTGAGAAGACTAGAAAGAAATGCATAGTAAGGGAAGCACATGGTCTCACCAAGGAATCGGGGGTTTCTGTCCACAACCTCGCTCATCTCTCCCACCAGCTCAATGCTTGTGTAGCGCACCGCCATGTGAACTACTTCTGGGAGCAGCACAACCTGCTGCAACACCTCCAAAAGGGTGGGGTTGTTCTCCCTGAAACATTCCCAAGAAAACCAAGACGCTTTTTCATCTGTACATGTGAGAAGAACAAATACATCGAGGCGACAAAGTGACTCACGGATCTACACTTTTAGCGATGGCAGCCATGATAAAGAGCACGGCTTCGGTCACCACCCAAGGAGGATTCCCTTCTTTGAGAGTAGAATACAACTGCCAGCAGAAAGAGAAGATCAGCAGACAAGGACACGACAAGCCAGAATACACATTTGCTACTTGTTGTCACCTGAGAGAAACACTCCATAGAACCAACAAGAAAAATCACATCTTTAACCAGGTCAGAAACCCTCATCCTGAATTCGCCAAAGTCATCCGTCTCCTCTGGAATTCCCTCCTGCACAACACAGGAAATGGAAATGGACAGGATTCTTCCCAATCAGGCCCGAGTAGACGAGCAGATCTTACGTGGTCTGGATCCAGCTGACAATGTCGGGCCAAACAGTGCAATAGTCTCTGAATGTACGGTCGGAAAACGCTGTGAAGGGCCACATCGTTGATCTTGTAGAGATTTTCACCAAGACGGTACCAGAAGTTAAAGGAGATTTCAACCACCTGCAGCACACAAACCGGCATCACAGGAGAAGCACCTCCTTTTATGGTGGCACACACAGTATAGCAGACATTTGGCTACCTCATACTGGGGGTGTCCGGCACAGATCAGCAGTAGCTCCAGCGTTCTTAAGTCGCCCATGCCCTGACCCGGACTCCTGACAGTGGTCTCTAAAAAGGTCTCGCACAGCTCGGTGAAGATTCTGCAATAGTTAAGAACTCTGGGAAAAAGAAATGAAAGAGCGTGACAGATGGCAGCCACAGAGGAGCACTCACAAAGCGCTTTGGGGTCCTCACTTGTCAAGGTCCTCACGAGCCACAGCCATGTGATAGGCTGTCTCCAGGGTCAAGACGCCCTGGAAGAGCTGCAGCGCTAACGTCATGTTGGTGTCCACGTTTTCTATGGCGTAGAGGGCGGAGCACACACAGTCTGAGGCCGCCTCATGAAGGTTCGTGGAGGTGTCGTCCCTCTGCTGCACACAAAAGAACGCACACATTCAGTCGTCAGCGCCAGCAGAAGAATCCAGCAAGCTGCTCACCAAAACTTGGAAGAGGACCATGAGAAGCTGGTTACTGGCCATGAAGTTGCTATCCAGTACCCCCAGGTTGAACCAGCTTCCCAGACAACGAAAGACCTTAATCAGCATCTTCTCGTTGCTGCCAGTCTTTTCCACACACGACGCCTACAACGACAAAACACGCAACTTGAAAAAGAAAGGAATCTATGTGCATTTCAGAAAAAGGCTAGGGAATTCAAGACAGAGCTTTGTGTTATTCGTCCTAGTTATCAATAGCTTCACATTTGGATGCTGTTGCTGTTTTTTTGTGTCTGTTTGTCTGCTGCGGCTCCAGTGTCTCTTTGGAGGCGTACGTCACACTACGCAGAGACTGAACTCACGCGTGCAAGCTTATTGAAAAGGGTTAGGGGGTGTGTTGTCAGGTGTGACAACTAGACAGAGGAAGAACAGGGTCCAACCAATAGCGCCACCACGGTGGAAGAGTAATATGCCAAGTCCTCAATGATCTCCGTCCTCCGATTGGCTCCGATACGTAGCGAGCGGCTGTGGACCTCCTCGGGCAACACAGTCAGGATCTCGACGAGGAAGGGCATGGAGCTGACATCAGCGTTATACCTGCCAGGAACGGAGAGCACCAGGATGAGAACAGCAACAATTCTAATCCTACACGACGTTGTTCAAATGTGCCAGGTCTTACTTTTCCATGAGCGTGTGCACACATCCTTTCCACGAGGCCATCTGAAGAGCGAGATCTGCGATGGCCAAAGCCAGCTAGGCGCACACACACAGGATTTAAATCTTCCACATTTGCAAAGGCAATGTAGACTGACATCAGAGAGAAAATGCCTGTTACCTGGGTCACAATGATGGGCGACAGGTCTTTGAGGTTCTGGATGTGAGACAGCAGCGAGTCTCGCAGTGCATTGTGGGTATCAGGAGGAAGCTCGTAGAATGAAGTCTGGATCTTCATCTTCATGGTCTGAGCAGCGAAGTAACAAGACTCCACGTCCTGCTTGAGCTGCAGCAGCTGATCGGAGATCTCCCAGGCATACATCTGGAAATGAAGTCAGTCGAGTCAGGCGACCACACCGCAAAGGGCTCAGAATCCAAAATGTGCATCGCGACACCTAGGGATCTGCTGATATTGGTTGGTATCAGGCTGATATCTGCAGCCTGCAGCTGATATCACCTAGCTGAAAGTAACTTTTTTGCGTAGCACCTCTCTGTGTAGAAAGACATTTGGAAACATCCCCTTTCTTAACAGCGTCACCCGTTTGGGACACTTTTCTAGGGCGCCATGAAATGCCTTTGAAACTTTTTGCACTTATTTCTGTCAATGAAATGTTTGTGAATAAAATGTTTGTCCATGAAATCGTTAGGTTTGCTGATGCAATACAGTGGTGTGTAAGGGTGTTTCCCCCTTCCTGGTGTATTTTTGGCATGTTTGACACACTCCAATGTTTCAGATCATGAAAGAAATGAAGAGAGAAAAACAATGCAGAGCTCCATAATAATCATTTGCAATGAGTCTCTTCCAGCGCTGTGGAGGAATTGTTGTCATTCAGCCACATTGGGGGCTTTCCAGCATCAAGAGGTCAGGCCACAGCATCTCAATAGGATTCAGCTCAGGACTTAGACTGGGACACTCCAAAGTCTTCATTTGCTTTGGTGGACTTGCTGCTGGGTTTTGGATCATGGTTCTGCTGCACAAGCCAAGTTGCTTGCAGCTTGAGGTCACCAACAGATGGCCGGACATTCACCTTCAGCAGAATTCATGCTTCCATTTATCACAGCAGACCATCACACCACCACCACCACGTTTGACCCGTCTTTTTCTCAAATTTTAGATGGAATGGGACACACACCTTCCAGAAAGTTCAACCACAGAGTACAATCACTTTGACTCTGTGGGGGGGAGGCGGGGCAGCTGGTATACACACACAGTGCAGCAAGGGAGTCTCATGAGGAGCAATGCACGGTAAGGTACTCAAAATTAGGAGTAAAAAGATTGTGCAAGAACATCTTAACATACATATACTACATACACACGCACACACATATATTATACATACGTATATATATAGTACATACACACACAACAAATAATAAATGGATAGAATTTGATGACAGAAATATTATGATTGAAGGTAAGTGTTTGTCATAGTATTGAGGCCAGCAGAGAAGGCTTTCCTGGCCCTGACAGCACACCACCTGTGCTCTGCCCCCCCTCAGAGAGGAATAAGAATGTGTGTGAAGAATGAAACACAACACCAGCGGTCGCTCCGCTAATTGCATTCAAACACGTCACTGTAGCAGTTACACTAGCCATGCTAACAAGCTAGCACACAACAACTCCTCAGACAGTGCAACACAACACCGGCACGTCAAATGAAAATGCCCATAAGCAAATAGATGTTTTGATTTTAAATAATCGTCTATCTGCTCCGCCTAGAGAAGACGGACAAGCAGGGAAAGAACGTCGCTATCAACCTTGTTGTGATTCATTCATGAGGCAGAGTAACTTAGCTCACATGCTAACGTGCTACTGCGCACTTCTTCCCGCACGTTTTACGCTCGGGATTCAAATATGAAGGCGCTTTGCAAAGGTCACCCTGTAAACTCAGTGCAGCCACCTTGGTGTCACACGCCGCCCCCACCCACAGCTCGGTGTCCAGTATTTCCCATTTTCGTACCGATCTTTGGAGCTCTCCCAGCCACACCGAGGCTCGTTCCTTTCCGGCCGGATCCGGGTCGTTGTGCAGGGCCTGGACAGCCTGGTAGACCAGCGACAGGTTGGGTTTGCCCCCCTCCATTGCTCGGACCCGAAGAAGGAGATCGGTAAGGAACAAAGGTGACAAACCAAGCGATTGGGAACAATTCTAGACGGTCAGCGTCCCGACCGCCATCTCACACGGGCTTTCCGCGTGTAACCACGTCGTTTACCCGACTAGGAACACACGCACACGAACATTAGGTCCGCTCTCAACGCTCCGCACAAACCAGACTTGTTATAGTACAGATGCTGTATATTTTCAGCACTTTGTCAGGACTCGATTGACCTGTTCATAACATTTCCATTGCAATAGAATTCCTACTGATGGATTTCGAAGAATGTCTTTATTAATATGATCGGTTAAAATATAACATCTGCTTGAGAAGCTAAAGAAGTGAACGTACAAACACTAACAGAGCTTCATGTGTCAATTAAACATTGATCGTTAATAATTAATAGGGGTGTCATGAGATTAAAACATGACCCAATCTCTTGTTTAGAGAGAGCACATTGGTGAGCACGAGGCCTGAGACAATAATGTAATGTCATCAATCTCACAATAAATTAAAAAGAAGTGCATAATCAATATATTGCCATGTGCAGGCAGAGGAGTCACTGTGCATCGCTCAAAGCACCTTGGCACATTCGGCCCATAGAACAGCAGCATGAACGGAGTGAGTCCACGGTCATGGTCTCTTTGTCTGCGTGGGCGGAGGCGGGCCGCTAGCGTACACACAAGGAACTTAAGGAACTTAAACAATGCACCAAGATAAGTCAATTTAAGAAACATTACCAGCAGTTGATGGTTTTTATTACACTAATGATTATCTTAATAATGACATCACCATATTGTTCCATTAGGTCAGGGGTCGGCAACCTTTACTATCAAAAGAGCCATTTTACCCCCACGCTTACTAAAGGAAAATAGACGGCAGCTGCAAAACATAATTTAAAAAATATATCTTATAAACTTTTGAAAGTTTGAGTAGTTCTTAATTTGACCAGTTTTAACAGCAAAATACAAATTGCAAATAGTGAAGCATAAATGTAAGCCAAAGAAGCTGAGAAGACAAAGGCATCTGTCCATGCAGAATTAAAAACTGTGTGTGTGTGTGGGGGGGGGGGGTAGATTCATGGTTAGTTTAGCACATTGGGGAAGACCTTTAACATCCCAACCAAAGCAGCCAGCCAAACACCCGCTTCCCCTCCATTGCTCGAGCTCATCCAATCACTCGTCAGAACTCAGCCAGGATTCATTCAGGGGCAGGGAAGTCAAGTGAAAAAAAACCCAAATCCTATGATAGGTATTTTCCCAATTCGGGTGTTAAAAAATACTTGAGCATTGCAAAGGAAGCCACAACAAAGAGGCTGAAGAGCGACGTGCAGCAATGGAGCCGTGGGTTGCTGACCCCTGCATTAGGTTATCACTTGTGTTGAAAAAATCCCAATGCAATACAGGAAGTGAATAAATGTACTGCACCAGATGTGGGTGGGATGAGACAACACCTTTTGGACATGTGGAAAGATATGCTGTATTCAATGTAACTTGTATGCATGTTCAAATCCCATGACCATAGTAGAAATGAAATGAGTAGATGTTTCACTGCATTCCTCTTAAAAGTCATGTTCAGTCATCTTGTTCTCGTAGAACCAATCTCGTGTAGCGTTTCATCTGGTGACGCCCCAACTACTGTTAGCATGCTAAGATAAGACGGTAGAACTGTCCTGGATGGTTCTCATTAGCCCGGTCCGGATCTGTACTGGGTCGGAGGGCTTCGCCTGTTTTTTAGGGAACAGTGGGAGTCCAGGGAGCCTGCAGATGTTGGCTGTGGAGGAGTCTCTGGAGCTCTTTAAACTGCTCCACTGTCTGGTCCTTCACGTCTGGATTGGAGATCTGCAGTCGGATACTGTCAATGGACCAGCTGTCTCCTCCAGAGAACATTTCTGTTAGAATCCGAGCCACTACAGGAACCACCTGAAGAAAACAAGAAATGGGTCTTGAAACATGAAGTCATTAAAAAAAAGATGCCATGTCACTTTCCTTCCAAATCCAGAGAGATGACATAGAAGCTAAGTATGGATTAGCATTGCAATCTTAAAGCAGAGCTTCTCTAACTGTGCGATGGCATGGTGGGGCGGGGGCGTCATCACATTGTCATCATGTGATCTTCCTTCATTGTGTTCATCCTTCCCTGAGTAAATAAGGCACGAGAACCACAACCACCTCTCACTGACCTGAACTACAATGAGCTTCTTCTCTTTGGGTTTCTGGTCGGGCCAGTCCTCCCCAAAGCAGAAGTAGATCTCAAAGGGGGGGCCGTTCTGCGCTTCACCTTTCTGGTATAAGATGAGTCCTGGAGAGGAAATGTGTTACTCAAATGTTCACAACTGATCAGAACTTTTGTCTTTCAGCTTTGTCACCCTGCAGGAAGTCGTTGAGGCTGAACACCCGGACCCTCCTCTCCCTCTCCAACTGATTGGGTTGACCATGATCAGGCACGCCTGGTCCAGACCAGAACACCTTGCACTGACAGAGGCGGATAGCGTAGATGTCCTGCTGGCAGATTTCTAGGATCAGGCCCCGATCCATCACATTTAGCAGGGCCTCTGTGAATCCACGTTGCTTCTGGCTCAGGATCTCAGAAGTTCCCGGAAACAGGACCTGCTGTAAGGTAACGGGTCCAAACAGGTCCACCTGCTCTGGGTTGGGCTCCAGATGTCCATAGTACAGCCGGCAGCCCTGAGGGTTACTGACCGTCAGAGAACTCATTGCTCGGCCGCGGTATTGGAACTTCAGGTCTAGATCGGTTACTGTAGCAACCCACAACAAGGACACCCGAGGTCCGATTAGAGAGGAGAATCGACACACACCCTGCTTCCATCCTAATCTCAAACTTCATCACTCACATGGGATGCTGCTGAGCAGGTTTGGAGGGTCTGCCTGACCCTGGACCACAGAGCAGGCCTCTATGGGGGCCTCATCTAATACCTGCTCACAGCACACAGGATGAGGAAGTCCAAACGTTTTCACACCAAACTGGCTGACATCACTGGGGGGAGGCGGTAGAGGCACGAAAGAGGCGGAGTCACTGATCCTGGAGTCTGGCAAAATGACTTCATCATCTTCTGCATTTCCATCCTGACATGCGGTGCACAATTTTACCTACCAATTGTCAGCTCTGTCAGATTTGGCATCTGGAAGACAGAAGTCAAGTCACTGACAGCCAAATAGACGGAAACATTTCTTACAGTACAGCAGCGCCTCCATCTAGGTGACTCATTCTTTTCCACTGGCTCAGACCAAAACATGCTGATGTTAGCACTCAAATAATCTTGGTAAGTCTTGATCTAGCATCTAGCTATGAAAATGACTAAAATGCTTCTATGCTTATTTTACCATGCTAACATGTAGCATAGTAGTTATAGTGCTATATAGTTATAGTTATAGCAGGATATAGTGTTTATATGTGTATCTAGCGAAGAAAATGGCAAAAAAATCATACTATGCTAATGCTAGCAATGCCAACATTAGCATTGCTAATGTTGTTTACAGTGTCTACCAAATGCTACCATGCTAATGTTAACATGTTAGCAATGCTAAGATGCTAATGTTAGTATGCTAGCACCTAGCATGATATTGCTAAGTGTTTATATATGTGTCTACCCATGAAAATAGCTGAAAATACATGTTGAATGCTTCGCTTGGGCACGCCATTCAGAGGAAGGATACAGTACAGTGTTCCCTTGCTACATGGTGTGAACTGGCCCTTGAAGAAGAGTGTTGTCGTTCTGTGATTTAGCAGGAGGTGTCTGTGACAACACCCATTGTCTTCTTCACCCTGATTGGCTGCAGACCATTGTCAATCGACTTGATTTATCGCTAGCAAACAGCTTGCCTTGCAGTGTTGTGACTTGCAAGTTTCTTTCCTGACAAAAGCCACAATGTCGATGAAACGTTCTGTATGGCGTCAGTTGCCAACCAATGAAATGTGACCCCAATCCTAACCCAGCAGAGAAATGGGAGAAAATGTCCATACCTGACTGAGAAAAGTGAATCAAGTGTATGGTGAGACCTTTTACAGCCTTAAAAGCTGACTTTTTGGCCCAAACTTTGGAGCCAATGGTACGGCAAGTGTGCTGACGAAAACTGTATTTGTATTGTATTTTCATAAACTTACTTCATTGTTGTCAGCTGTGGCATCTGAAAGAAAGTAAGTGAAGACTAATGAATATTTTTTTGGGTGCAGGAATTTGACCAGCACAAAAAGTTTTTGTCCTCACCGCCGCAAACAACTTCATAAATTTTGTAGGCTACAGCCGGTGTCTCTTTGGTGCCATCAAACTTGAGTTGGAACTCTCGACTTTTGTTGAGCGCACAACGAAGGTTGGCTTTCCACTTGGCTGGGTCGGGATCATCCACACCTTCCTGGAATTTTCCTGTTTCCAGGGCCCACGCCTGCAGGACGTCCACGAAAGGCACGAGAGAAGGAAGCAGAAGTCAAACAGGAAGTTGATGTGTGAGGAAGCAGAAGCGAAACTGCACAGTTTCTCTTTTCAAAAAAACAACTTTATTCGTTGATTGGCCAGAAAGAATGAGAGCATGACCTTGAAGATGGTGTTTTCCTCTTCACATGTTGGCGTGTGGCGTGTCGCATGTTTCCAAGGGATCTGGAAGAGCTGGCGGTCCGCACTGAGCCAATGAAGACCAGGGAAACATCCACTGTCCACCTGCGCCAGAAGCCACGGTTTCAGACGGACTCTTCGGGCTGGTACGCTCATGGTGATGAAGCGTTGACTTGACATGATGTAGATATTGACATTTCATCACAGGTGTGGCATGGAAGCTCGTCATCGTTTTTCCAAATGAGGGATTAGAAATGTGGATTTTCGATGAGAGACCCACCTGTTCACGCTTCTTATTTGCTGTCAAAGAGTTTTCCTCTCCAACGACAAAAAGTAAGCAGAGCAAGCACCGCATGCAAAAAGTGAAGTGAGCCAAATGTCAAATATGCCACGTGAACACTTTCTACATCCTGTGAGAAAGTCACAGACCATCAAATTAAAAGCATCCCTTGAAGAATTCCTTGAGACAGTACTTTATTGAACACTTGGGGGCGTGTCCTCAGGGAATTTAACGTTAGCAACTTTAGCTGCCAGATAAGATTTCAAAAGCACTTACTCTCCTTTTCTAAAACAAACCTTTGTCCGTACAGTAGAAGGATGTGGAGGGCCCCAATGACCAGGTCAGCCTTGGGCCCCCAGATAACTAAATACACCCCTGCTTACACACACACACACACACACACACACCAAGTCCAAAAGGTTGGACAGAATGTAGTACATGAGGAACTCAAACAAATAGACATTGCATAACTTTTATTTGGAATGAGGTGCTTGAAGTAGGAAGACAAAAGCAATCAAAACATTATGCAGTTCTGGTTCTGGATCTGGTTCTGTATCTGGTTCTGCTTTCCACATTGGCAAGTGAGGGAATCACATGCTGTGGTCTTGAAAGATGCTTAGAACCTTCAGTCGGCATCAGGAAATGCAGTGATGCAACATTTCATTCCGTGTTTCTGAGGAGCTCAGAAGAAGCGGAGATGATGCTGAAGGCCTCGTTACTCGCAGAGGATGTTGTCGCACGGCAGGAGCGGACTGACTCCAATTTTCCTGGCGCATTCATTCTGAAGGGAGGAAAAGAAGGCATATTCAGGCCCCGGAGGTGAGTTCCATGATCACATTGTCAGTTTCCCAGCTGACCCAGGAGGTGGCGCTGTTGCTGCATATTCATCATGTCAACAATCCTGTCATAAAGTCAGCGACATCTGCGGCAGTATATACTGTAGATAGGAAAGTATTTGTATTTATGTACTTAGTATTTGTATTTTTGTCTATGTTTTCTAAATTCACGAAGGTCTATAAAGGTCTATAAAAGTGGGGACACGCTTGTGCTATTGTATGGCTTGGGCTTCATGGCTTTTCTATTTGCTTTTTCTACTCATGATGAGAAATTCAAATGGCTCTAAAAGTTCAACCATTGTGTGCTTATTTTGTGTTTTTTCGATGAATAATTACTTTTTTCTCCTAATTGATGCCTTTAAATAAACGTGTGTCACATTGGAGACATCCTGTTCCTGCCGCCTCTCCCTGTCCTTTTGCCAAAAGTAGGACCAATGTCAAGGAAATCAAGAATACGGCAGGCATGACTGTTGTTTTTCTTTGATGGGTATATATGCCTATTTATTTACAGGCCCTACAAATGCCGCCTAGCAGCAAGCAAATGTCATGAAATTCTCCTTCATGGCATACCATGTAGTTAACCACGTTGATGTGGTACGAGATCCCGCCCATTTCCTGACACTTGGCCATGTTGGCTCTCTCCGGATCCCCAGCCGTCAGAACGGGAGCGGCAGGTTCGGCCTGTAGCACGCAAAGCAACAACACTTAGCCATGTTATCCTTTGGTAACCCGAGGCTGAAGACATCCTTGACGTCATGTAGTGTGCCCTCTAGTGGCTGTGCATGGCTTGGCACTCACTGGGTCCAGTCCTCTCTGGATGGCCAGCAGGTCCGCCATCCGGTCGGTGAACCCAGGAGCAAAGTTCTCCGGGTTGATTGCCACAAAACACTGACCCTGCAAACACACATGTTACACAAGTTTAACACAAACAAAAAGTGGTGATGGATTCTCCGGACACTGATTCTAACTCGCAGGCAAACAAGCTCACGTTACGGGTTGTGATTAGGGTTACAGTTAGTTTGTAAGAACATGAAATGAAAAGCACTGAATGAATACAGAGCCACCATCCACCAGTACCAGCCTGGACTTGGTTTTGCAGGGAACAAATATACTCATTAGCACTCAATAAGCTTATCAAATCTAGCAACAGCAAATATGAGGTGAAGAAAGAGGTATAGACGTCTATCTGTGCAATTTTGGTGCAAAGTTACATGCTGCGTTCAAGAACCATCCGACAAATTGGAAGGGGTGGCCGCTTGCATTCAACATCCAAAAAGTGTGGGATTTCTAACTGCATATAATCTTTGGAATGAAAGAATGGCACACATTTGTAAAACTGGTCGTGATCAACTAAGACTGATCAAATGGAATCATTTGTACACTGTGTGGAATGGTTGTGTTTTTAAAAGGGTTTAGGGTATCGTAACCCACGTGTGTGTGTGTCTTGATGCATATCCAATCGTCTACCACAAAGAGATTTACATTCCTAGCGAGAGCGCAGGCAGAAATGCGTGAGTAATTCAAGTCAATCTGAGTTACGATGGGGTCAAACGTGGGGCCCAATAACAGCGCCACCATGTGGTGTGTTTGTGATGCACAGCTAACACAGCAGGGGTGAACGAACAAGTCCAGGAAACTCACCAGGTCTGCAATCCTGTCTGTTACTTTCCAGGTGCGGATGTGTTTGCTGTACTTGGCACCAGCCAGAATGCCACAGAACACCTCCACCATCATTCCTAGACCGTAGCCTTTGTACCCCCCTGGGCACACACACACACACACATTCATGTCACCTGTCTTAAGAACACGATCATAACCTTACCTATAGTCATGTACACGCGCATGCAATAAATGCTAACTTTAAAGGGTAAAACCTGTGGCCTCGCTGCCCCCGATGGGAACCAACCCTCCACCGCTCAGAACTCTCTTGGGGTCTGCCGTGATCCTGCCCTGGGCGTCGCACCCCCAACCCTCAGGGATGCTGTCGCCACGGCGCTCATTGAGCTCCACCTGCACGGCCACACACAGAAGAAAATGTCTGACTGGGGAGAGCTCCAAGAAGGAAGGAAATGAATGAAGGGAAGACACCCAAAGACCTCTTGCCTCAAGCAGACAGTCATAGCAAGTCCGTGTGATGCCGTCTTGGTACAATTACATACTGTATGCATGCCAGTGCAGAATTAGCGCTCATAAAGGTTATAACATCATATTTTCCATCACACACAGCAATCCCTCCCTTCAAATTCCAACGCGTCAGTCTATCACAAATATTTGACACTTTTTCTCATGAAATTTTTCATGACTATGAGTTGACCTCCAGCACATTTAGTCATTTGTGCACATCATAGCAGCAATTTCTCCTCGCTCTGATCAAATTGCAAATGCTTTTGTCATAGCAGTCAACAAGAAGTATACTTATGGATGCTGAATATTTTGATGCAGATTCCATGCTGTCAATCACGAAGGCTAAGGCTGGTCAAAGGGTGCAACCACATGTTGGAAGACCCACTGTGAATTCAGTTGGTACGGAGAACAGGTAGGTTTGGTATTGGACACTAATCCAACATCTCATACAGTGGAGTTGTTTGCTGTACTCGACTGTCATCTTGCTTGAAAGACGACCTCGCAGAACAGGAAGAGGGCCTCTTTTTATCCCGCAGCGAGAGGAAGCCATTCATACAACGGCGGTAGCAAACAATGAAATAAGGTTGAGGTTAAAAATTCAAAGCGTTACATATTTGTATACATATGGATCATTAAACATATTAAGAGTTGACGGAGTGCTCAAGACAAATGAAACGATTGTACAAAGTGCCATGTCAACACTGAACGTCAAGGTCAAACATGTCTTGTGTGCATACATACATTGTTAGCACTGTAAACTCTTAGCTAACTTAAAATACTCTTAAACTAAAATACCCTTAAACTACTTGGTGTACTTTCACACAGTACACTAGCAAGTCATAAGCCACAGAAACACACACAAGGAAAGCGGTTGAAGTTCTTCTCGCTTGCTCTCTCTCTCTCTCTCTCTCACTGAAGTGTATACCGGAGCTGGGAGCCAGGGCAGCGCTGAGGGCTGGGGACTCTCAGCATGTTCAAAAACATACTACTACTTAGAGGGTGGTGAACAGGTTTTCTGTGCTCCAACTACTACAATATTTCATTTACAACTAAGGAATCCTACTTTACACAGATGCCCTTATCACAGTCGAGTCTGGAAGCAATTGCCCACAATGTTTATTGGGACAACTGTAGATTGTTATATAATAAATACAGTCACAGTATGTAGTATATACTGTATATATAGTATACGGTCATACCAAATAGTTCATGAAAACCTCCTGAGAAACCTAACCTAACCCTAACCCTAAGAAATACTGCAGTACATGTGAAGTACGTACCTTTCCCAGGGCTACGGCAGATGTTGCCATGTCCAATACAAAGTTATCTCCATCTTTGGAAGGAGCTGCCACGCTGATGGGGTTGGTGCCCAAAGTGCACTAAAATCAACAATGGATGACATGATCAACCAATCAGTGTACTGGCAATGGGAAGGTGCAGTACATCAGTGCTTTGGTTTGCTCACATCTTTCCCACGAGTGGGGACCACCAGGGGGGACGTGTTGGTGAAGGACATGCCCTGTGATGCAGTCAAGGCCGTTAGGGAAAAATCTAATGTGCAGCAATCGTCGTTTTTTCACTCACGATCATGTTATCCTTCAACGCTTGCATTGCATAATATCCTGCGATGCCGTAGTGATTGGAACCTAGCAGGAAAAGACACTCATCAAAGATCATGTATCATATGACAGGAGTGCTTACTGTGCCGGTGTGACAGGTGAACTCACCATGCGCCACCACCCAGCCAATCCCAACTTCCTTGGCCTTCTTGACGGCCAGGTCCATGCAGAAGTTTCCCACCACAGGACCCAGGAGGTTGTTCCCGTTCACCAGCGCCGTGGCTGGGCTCTCCTTCTCCACCTCTGGTTCTCCGTCTTTGGCACAGATTCCAGTCTGAACGTCTTTCACGTACATGTCTGTCCAGGAACAGCACAGACCTGTTTTAGAGAAGGCATCCATCCCACCTTCCATCCATCTTTCGAGCTAGCTATCATCTCTCTTGTCTCTCCGTCTGTCTATCTATCAATCATCTATCTTATCCATCCGTCCGTCCATCTATCAATCATCTGTCTTATCCCTCCATCCATCCATCCATCTATCAATCATCTACCTTATCCATCCATCCATCTATCAATCATCTATCTTATCCATCCGTCCATCCATCTATCAATCATCTATCTTATCCCTCCATCCATCCATCCATCTATCAATCATCTACCTTATCCATCCATCCATCTATCAATCATCTATCTTATCCATCCGTCCGTCCATCTATCAATCATCTATCTTATCCATCCGTCCCTCTATCTATCAATCATCTATCTTATCCCTCCATCCATCCATCTGTCTATCAATCATCTACATCTGCACTACCATATACACATATACACGTATACACATATACACGTATACACACATACACATATACACATATACACATATACACATATGCACATATACACCTATACACATATACACATATACACATATACACATATACACATATACACATATACACTACCCATACTGTACAGAGTACATACTGTATAGCTCCACATAAACACATCTACACTACACACATAGCCATATATACACTACATACTGTATATAAACTACACACATTACACGTGTATGCATACCATATATGTGTGATACATGCTAGGCTATACTGACCCATCCTGTTCAGCCCGTGGCTGTAGTGACCTCTGTGGTCCCCCTCCACCAGAACCTGGGCCAGGCTGCGAGCGTGATGCTGCTTGGTACCCACCGCCATCATGCACCTCTCAATGAAGCTCTGCACCTCCACCTGGCTTATCAGACACCTGCACACACACACACACACACACAGGTACATCTTATGCTGCTGTACGTATGGACATTCATGGCCAAATGATTGGAGAAGGTCTGCTGTTTCAGTCTTTTACGATGATTACAAGTACTTCTTGTGCTTTTATTGACGGTTAAATGAGGTTTATGTCATATAGAGTTCCATTCACTTGTGTTCCACATCCTGACTGATGGTAGTCCATTCTTGCATCATCAATGCTTGGACCCCAGGTTCTCAAAGGGAAGGAGGTCTGGAGAGTTTCCTGGACATGGACCCAAATTGTTACTGGTTTGATCCCCAGGCCAGTTAGTTCTGACTTGTGCCTCGTGGCAAGGTTCTCCATCATGCTGGAAAACCAAAGTGGCTTTGAAAGGATGTTTTGCTAGCATTCTTTATTCATGGTTCTTAGGCCAAATAGTGACCTGGCTGAGAAGCAAGCCCATACGTGAAGGATTGAAAGATGCTTTACTGTTGCCATATCGCAGGACTGATGCTCGGGCTCTCCTTTTTTCCTCTGGATGGAATTGGCTTTTGTTCCTGTTAACTTTGAGGAGGTTTGTGGTGAGCCATAATTTGACTTCATACAGACAGGAGGTGAAGGAGGAGGGAGGGCGTATGGACTTTGCTTTAGCGGAAAGGTAGAACTGGGTGTCATCAGCAAAACATGAATCTGCGGAAGAGCTTGCCAAGGAGAAGAAGAGAAATGACAAAAGTAGGGGCCCCAGGACAAAGGCCTGAGGCACACCTGTAGTGACAGGGGAGAGATAGATTGGACTTGAAGGACCAGAGCTGCAGGAACTGAGTGCGGCCTGTGAGATGTGAGTGGAAGCAGTTGAGGGGGTTGTGGGTGATACCACTGGATGATGGAGGTCGGATGGGGGTCTGAGATGATGTCAAAGGCCCTACTCAAGTCAACAAGGATGAGGATGGAGACGAAGAGAAGGTTGTTTAAGGAGCGCCGTCTCTGTGCTGTGATGTGGGCGGAAACCAGACGAGAAAGTTTCGTAGGGAGTTAGGCATTAAGTGAAGGTGAAGTTGGGTGCGTTGTGGACACTTTCCGCTTTCTGGGAACCATACTCTCTTGGGACTTACAGCGGTCCTCACACATTAACACTGTAGGTAAAAAGGGCCAGCAGAGACAACTCGGGAAGTTTGGTCTGCCCCAGGAGCTGCTGATCCAGTCCTAGACCAAAATCATTCAGTCTGTTCTGTGCACAACCATCGCTTTCTGGTTTGTATCTGCAACCAAAAAATGACAGGAACAGACGACAGAGAACCATCCAATCTACAGAAAAAAAATCACTGGAGCCGACCTTCTCTCCGTGGCCTGTACAGGCCAGGACCAGGAAGCGGGAACATCAGGGAACATCACTGCAGACCCCTCTCACCCCAGACACAAACTGTTCAAACTCCTCCCCTCATGTAGGCGCTACAGAGCTCTGGACGCCAAATTTCCAGGCACAGAGACGCTTTCTTCTGCCAGGCTGAACTAAAAAAAATATGTTGTTGTTATTAGTTCATAAAGGGGACCTATTATGCTCATTGTGGGCCCTTTGTGTTGATTTGTGGACTCCTGTAGAGCACTCAAAACTCTACAGGTCACATAGTTTCTTTTTTTGTGGTACATTTGTGCTGTTTTGTGCAGTTAAAATGAAAGTTTGTGCTGCTTTTCCTTTTGAGTTATTAGAGTTTATTACAAAGGTCAACCAAAGGTCAGCCTGCCCCCCCAACACGCCCCAAACTGAACCAAAGTAGCCTGAATTTTTGTGCTCTTTTTATGCTGTTTTGTGCACTTAAAATGAACGTTTGTGCTGCTTTTGTTTTTGAGTTATTAACAATGAAAGTTTTGGCCTATGACATAATCACCCCCCCACACACACACTCTCAGAATCAAAAATAGCTTAATTTTTATGCCTTCTTTGTTCGTTACGTTTTGTGCATTTAATAGAATGTTTTGTGCAATCAATGCGCACATCCGTGCTGTCATACTTTTTCATTGATTGATTTAATCTTCCACTGATTAAATATTCAGGAAGTCCAACCACTTGTGCCTGATGGTGGCGTCTTTAGGAAACAAACAACGTAAACACAGAAGCAGAGCTTGGGGGAGGGCAGAGAGCTATCTGGCCTACAGCCGCGCCCATATAAGAAAGCCCGCTCCCAAACGTCTTTCAGGGCTCAGTTCCCAATGCACAAACCCCCTGGTCTGAAACTTTGGCATGGTTTAACACCAGAATACATTTATAGGTCAGAGGTGCCCTTTAAGTGTCTGTGTACGTACAGTCGTACAGTGAGAGCTAATTTAACTGAAGTCAAATTCCTACTTTGTGTGAACACATTTGGCCAACGGAGTGGATTTGGATTCGGAAGTCGCTGATTCCACCTTGACTGGTAAGAGGTGGAGTCAGTCTTTTCTTTTGGCATGAATGTGAATGTTGTGAGTTGTTTTGCGCTTCATTCTGCCATGAAATGAGTGAAGGATGAGAACATGATGACCATAAGATTTATTTAGCGCCGTGAGCAGCACCTTTGGAAATAAAACCTTCCTTAAATGTCCTTTGTGCATTCTCATGCAGTGAAAAAAGGCTTTTCTGTTGCTTGCCGTCAGTGAGGTGGCCAAAGGTTGGACTTTCTCATCACACGCTTGACAAGCAGCACTCTTCCTGATCACAAACACATGCAGACTCTTATGTCACAGCTGAGGAAGAAAAACATTCAAAGACAAACACGTAATGTGTGTTTTCTACCCAGCAACAGTCAAGCCTGCAATGCTCTCGTTTCCTTTTGTTTGTCCTTGGCTATTGTTCTAGCTATCGTTGGAAGGGAGAAAGAACATGTTGGAACCTTTGAGAATGCAGATGATTGAATCCAGATGTGCACGCCGGCCGCAGCTGCCAAAGACATTCTTTCTCAAAACAACATTCCGCTATTCCTTCTCACTGCTACTTTCCCCTTCACCGTAACACGCTTACCACCGTATCACCAAACCTCGTTAGCAATCCCATGACGCCATTAGTAATGGAACTTTGCATGCAAGTAACAATGTCATTAGAATGAAACTTGCATGTAATTCAGAATGTCATTAGAGATGAAAGTTAGCATTAGCACCTTAGTCATTAGGAATGGAATGAAAATGCACTTAGGAGTGGAACTTTGCACGTTATCAGAATGTCATTAGGATTGGAATGAGAATCTAATTAGGAATAAAGCATAGCATGTAATTGAAAATGTCTTTAGGAATGAAACTTAGCATGTAATTAGCGTGTCACTAAGAATGTAATGAGGAATGTATTTAAGAATGGAACTTTGTATGTAATTAAGAATGTAATGAGAAATTTAATTAGGAGTGCAATTAGGAAGGTAACTCAGCATGTAATTAACAATGAAACTTTACACGTAATTCAGAATGTAATAAGGAATGAAACTTAGGCTTATTTTAGCAATTATCAATAATAATTAGCATTTAATAGCAAAGACGTATTTGCACGTCTTAGATGTATTTTTGTGCTGCAGACAAAAAGAGGTGATGACAGCTCCCCACTGATGCATTTCACTTCAGAGGCAATTTTCAGCCATAGAAGCGACCAGCAGGTGGCAGAAGTGAGCTTTATTGTGAAAGAGGCCACTGATGCGCTGGTTTGTTTTCCAAAGCAGTGGATAAGATAAGACAAGATAAGATAAGATAAATCAGCCAAACATTGAACTTTTTCCAACTCTGAGGAGGCTTCCATGACAAAGTACAGAGCGTGAAACACGAGACCGGGCCTGGGCTTATGGGGGAGCTTCTGGCACCAGGAAGACCCCAAAGGAAACTTAAGCAATGCAACTTACATAAGCAGACATTTCATCATGTGGGGGGGGGGTTCTTATTCTTCTCAATCACGCCTGTGGGATGACCCCGGCCCCTGAGGCTAGAGGACCACGCCCCCCCCCCCCACCTACCCACACCCGTCCATGTGCACCTTTATGTGCTCTGTGGTGGGGCCACAACATTAGGATCACCCGACCCGTCTGCTGAGAGCCAATAGGATGGGATGCTAACAAATCCCGGCTTTAAACAGACAGTCATGCTAACAACGCTAACGCTAATGCTGGGTTCATGCGTGAACGAGTCTTGTAGTGTTCTGCTGTTAGCTGAGCTGTGTGAGAACCAACGAGTGCCTTCTCACACCCCAGCATGAAATAGTTGAACAACAACTGTCTCGCAGGAAGTTGAGCTGTGGGACGCTAACAATGGACTTCATAGAAGTGAAAGACAGGACGTGCTCATAAAGTCTATTGATCGGAGATCATGATATGTGCAAAGAAAGGTGAGCATGAAAGCCAAAGGATCTCACCTGCTCATGTTTCCTGTCTTGCGTTGGAGCTGCAAAAGGTTAAAAAGACACACAAACAAACACACATGGACATGCACACACACAGTGCTGTCCTTGCATGTGCTGCTCTCCTACTTGTCCTTGAGCCTGCCCCGCCCACCCGGGGTCATGTGTCTCTATCTGCAGGTATGTGTGTGTGTGTTGGCCTGGGGGCGGGGGGGCGTGGCTCACCAAGGGAGGTTCTGTGGGCGTGCACGGAGGGTTTGTGTAGTTGTGGCAGTGCAGGCGTTACGCAACCGCAATGGCGGTTAATTGATAAGAGGAACATGAGGAGGCCTACTGTGCTGTTTTTCATTTCTAAGAGGGTGAGAACAACTCGGAGAACAACAAGTCCTTCCTGTGGACTCGTAGGGAACGTTTGTTTGGGAAGGAGCCAACTTTTAGCAACATTTCAACTTTCCATATTGGTTTCCTTGCACTACGTTTGGCGCCCTCTGCTGGACGTAAATCTTATTACGTGTTGTCAAGCCCAAAAGAAATCTAATCCGACTAAACAGCAAGGATTAGATATAAGACATTTATGAAAAAGTCAAAATTTCTAAAAGTCAGTGAGAACATTTAGCATCTGTTATCACGCCAGCAGTTAGCATGTTAGCATTGCGGACCTTCGTGTTGCAGCCTTTTTAGCCATTTTTAGAAGTATCAACTTTGTAATCAGGAAAAAGCAGAATGAAATATTCATTCATTCATTTTCTACCGCTTATCCTCATGCCTGTCCCAGCTGTCTTAGGGCGAGAGGCGGGGTCCACCCTGGACTGGTGGCCAGCCAATCCCAGGGCACATATAGACAAACAACCATTCCCACCCACATTCATACCTATGGACAATTTCGAGTGGCCAATGAAGCTAACATGTTTTTTGAATGGGGGGGGAAGTACCCGGAGAAGAGCCACACATGCACGGGGAGAACATGCAGAAAGAAACAAACAAAACTTAAATAAATACTTAATGCTATCATGTTAGCAATGCTAATATGCTATTAATATATGCAATATATATAAACAGTGCTGTCATGTTAGTGTGAACGTGTTAACATTAACATAGTAGTATTTTATAAGTATTAACATACACAGACACTTAGCTCTACCATGCTAGATGTTAGATGGTAATGTCCGCACCTTAGCATTGTTAGCATGCTAATGTTACCATAGTAGCCTTTCTAGCCATTACAAGTACAAGCGTAAGCTCTTTGTGCTGTCAAGCAAAGTGTTAGTATGCCAACATTAGCATATTAGCAGTGCCAACATAACATTAGCATGGGTGCATTTTAGTCATTTTTATTAGTATAAACTTTGCATTCTTATGTTAGCATTGTGAACATGCCAACATTAGCATAGTAACATTTTATTCCACTTAAACACTCTCATGTTAGATGTTAGCATGTTAATGCTAGCATGTTAACATTAGCATAGTAGCATTTTCATAAGTATCAACATATGCAGACACTTTGCTCTAACATGCTACATGTTTCATGCTAACATTAGCATGTCAGCATTGTTAGCACAGTCACATTTGAGCTGTTTTCCAAAGTGGACTCTTCTGAAACACTTAGTGCCATCATGCTAGGAATCAGCACCATCTTAAGGCAAACTCCGCTTATATCCACTCTGCATTTCCACCTTCCTGCCTACGGAGCGCATTTCATGTCTTGTGATGTTGCCATCCTCCAGTATGAGTTGAATCCACACTGCATGTTCCTGCACTGGCGGCTGTGGAACTGTTGACTGGGTGATCATGTGACGTCCACCAAGATTCCCATCTTGATGACTTCCAGATGATCTTTGCTGGCGGGCTCGTTCCACTTTGTGCTTTGCTGAGGGACAAAAAGGGTTGTGTGTCTCGCTAGAAATCATCAAATGTCACATGAACAAAAGTACACTTCTTCTTTCTGGATACTGCCACTGTGCCCTCAATACGCCTTTTCACACAACAAAGTCAACCATTGTTCCTCTTCACATACAAGTAAAACACACACACGTATATATATATATATATATATATATATATATATATATATATATATATATATATATATATATATATATATATATATATATATATATATATATATATATATATATATATATATATATATATATATATATATATATATATAGTATATCACCGTGCGTTCTTATGCACGGGTCAGCAGCGAGCTAAACCCTCCCACAAAAAAGCACCAAAGACTGGAAGCCTAGTGGAAGCCGTGTAAAAACTTTGTGCTTCTTGAAGAACGAAACAAACTCCCACAACATCCTGGCCTGCTGGTCTGTAATTCTCCTGGCTGGCTGGCTGGCTTGCTGGAGACATCTGCCACAACCGCAAGGAGCAAAATAGAAAGTTGGAGGGCAGAGGCTGTGATTTGGGTGCGTCTAAATAAAGAGGGCCAGCACTAATATGAGGGCAGTCCCGCAGGGTGGGGGGCCATCAGGGAAAGGTACAAACACCACATCCACCCAACCTCAAATCCTACAGAAACTACACATGAACTTAGTAGACAATTCCAAAAAGTACAATCAAGGTCTGTGTTTTACTCCTACAGGATTAAATGTAAAACGTGCAAAACTCATACCCGGCACTTTCCTGCTCACTCACTATCTGACTGGGAATGAAAAATACTGTAAGGTACACAAAAATACAGTAGTGATTGAGAAACTCAGGAGTAGTGGTTGGTTTTGTGTAGCTTACTGTTGTGTTAGCTCATAGGATCCCACGCCACTTGATTTCCAAATTGAAAGACAGCACTTAGAACAAGGCTAGCTAAGAATTGACCAGCTTTGAAGGCAACCTGATTTCTTCATTTTTTGACTTTGTGGGCTTTTCTGAGAGTACAGAATGCTAAACATGGCCACAGATGAGTTAGCAGATTGGGCTATTGCTATTCCTGGAAGAGTGCTTTGCTGCCAGCTGGGATGAAAGACATCACGAGTGGACCCGCCTGCCAATTAAAAAAACACAAAACGAGCTTTTCAAAGCAGAAACGCAACCCCCCTGCCCCCCTCCCCCAGCAAATACATCATGCAGCTTTGCGAAGAAAAGATGAGTATTATTCATAAGGAAAAGACATGATCATGCATATAGACGTTAACAAAATCATATAGCATCTCATAGCGTGTGTGTGTGTGTCAAATATACATTCCAAATACACAAGAAATACTGTCCATCACATACAAGGTAGTAGCATGAAGGAGCAACAATAAGTTCAAGTGCTAACATGACAACATGCTAGCTTAGCATTTTCACAACATGAACAAACTTACAGCTCCAACATCTGCAGCTGACTGAGCTGCGTTTTAAGATGTGTAGCAAAGCCTTTCTGGGCGGGCTTGTCTGTCTGGAGCAGGAAGACCAAGTGATGGATTTGCCTGTTACAAGAATGTTTGGGGGTGTAGGAACCCACGTGAAAAGGTCGATAAAACGATAAAACGATAAAAGTAAGCATGGGTGAGTGTTGCTAGAGAGCATAAAGACTAACTCAGGTAGGAACCAACATGGATGGTTGCATAAATAAAATAAATACAAGCAAAATGTCATCTTTGGGTCAGATGAAATCTTTCTGCTCGCTCCGTCTACCAACTGAACAGTTTGATGAAGTTCTGGAATCCATCATCTCCCAGGAAGTCAAAGGAGCCCTGCGAGGAGCCCAGGTGGACCAGCAGGAGAACCAGCAGCACCACGGCCAGCAGAGGAATCAGCAGGTTCCATCCGGCCGCCAGGATGTTGTACCACTTGGCTTTGTCCGAGCACTCCTGGGCCAGCTGCAGGTTGCCCTGAGTCTTCTGGTCCCGAGCCTGAAAAATAAACAAACATTTGCTGATCTGACTTTGCTGAGGAACCTTCACGGCGTGTTAGGGCTCCATTCAGGGTCAGTCTGAGGACTTGGGATTTAGGATGAGGGTTAGGGTTAGGACTGGGTTGGCACCTTCCTATCTGGTTGACCTAGTTGTACCCTATACTCAATCTAGACACCTATGATCACAACATGCCGGCCTTTTGCCCATACTGAGAGCCATGAAGAAGTATGCAGGTTCTTGTTGGAGAGGGGGCCCAGCAGAGGGTGACGCTGTTTGGAACTTGCACTGACTCAACTGGACAACATCTGACGTGGTCCACCTCTTGGAGGCGCTGCAGCGGAGGGCCCCCCTTTGGCGGACAATCATCCCAAGATCCGCGGCTGACCAACTCTCTTCGTGGCACTCCATCTAGGAACTGTACTACGGTATTTGGCTAAGTGACTTGTCTCTGTTCAGATCTGGTCTATCGATATCATGTCGCCCTCTCCACCTCCATTGCAGCCTGGTCATCCTAGAAGAGGGATGCCCCCATCTGCCGTCCCTTCTTAAGGTTTCTCTTTTTTCCCTAATGGGTTTTGGTTTTTCCTTGCCCGTATGGGGTTTCAGATCAGGGGACGCCGTCTCTCATCTACGGTTGTCAACTGTTGCCTGCTTGTTAGGCCCTTTGAGGCTCCTTTGTGATTAAGGGCTATATGAATCAGATTGACTTGACGTGACTTGACTTGACTTGACACTGACTTGACTTGTACATAAGTACGGTATATGGTTATGGTCATTCACATAAATCCACATAAAGGATAATTAGTCTTAGGATTAGGATAATTCGGATAATAGTGTGTAAAGGTGTGAGAGGTCCTCACCTTGATGGAGTAGAGGAGCGCCATGAATCCGAGGCAGCAGAAGTTGACGTACAAGGTGTTGCACAGGGACCAGACCAGATAGTCCCGAGGAGGGTTCTTGCCCACGTGGCCCATGTTGACCACGGTGGAAGCGGCTGGTTTGCGGGCAGACTTGCAGTTGGTGAGCGGGGTGCAGTCAGAGGGGAAGTTGTACGAGTAGTTGTCCATGGCGTTGGTGGTGACAAAGAGTAGGCAGCTAGTCTACAATGTTCCCAGGAAGCCAGCAAGGAGATCCTGAGGAAGGTAGAAGAACTTATATGGACTCCTCAAGAGGGCGGTGACATTCATTCACTGCAACTCTGTCATTATGTGGTCCACCAAAATAGAAGCAGTAACACTCAACCAACTACATGGACATTCTTCTCATCTTTCACATATGTCCTTCTATCCACATGTCCATATGCCTTTTCATACGCCCATCCTATCCACATGTCCATCCTATCCACATGTCCATATGCCTTTTCATACGCCCATCCTATCCACATGTCCATCCTATCCACATGTCCATATGCCTTTTCATACGCCCATCCTATCCACATGTCCATCCTAACCATATGTCCTTATGTCTTTTCATACGCCCATCCTATCCACATGTCCATCCTAACCATATGTCCATATGTCTTTTCATACGCCCATCCTATCCACATGTCCATCCTAACCATATGTCCATATGTCTTTTCATACGCCCATCCTATCCACATGTCCATCCTAACCATATGTCCATATGTCTTTTCATACGCCCATCCTATCCACATGTCCATCCTAACCATATGTCCATGTGTATTTTCATACGCCCATCCTATCCACATGTCCATATGTCTTTTCATACGCCCATCCTATCCACATGTCCATCCTAACCATATGTCCATATGTCTTTTCATACGCCCATCCTTTGCACATGTCCATCCTATCCATATGTCCATGTGTATTTTCATACGCCCATCCTATCCACATGTCCATATGCCTTTTCATACGCCCATCCTATCCACATGTCCATATGCCTTTTCATACGCCCATCCTATCCACATGTCCATCCTAACCATATGTCCTTATGTCTTTTCATACGCCCATCTATTCACATGTCCATCCTACCCATATGTCCATGTGTATTTTCATATGTCCATCCTATCCACATGTCCATCCTAACCATATGTCCTTATGTCTTTTCATACGCCCATCTATTCACATGTCCATCCTACCCATATGTCCATACGCATTTTCATATGTCCATCCTATCCACATGTCCATATGTCTTTTCATACGCCCATCCTATCCACATGTCCATCCTATCCATATGTCCATGTGTATTTTCATATGTCCATCCTATCCATATGTCCATATGTCTTTTCATATCTCCTCCTAGCCATATGTACATGGGTTCTTAATGTCCATGTTCTCGCTATATGTGAATACATCTCTTAATGCAGTATGTCTTGTTATCCAATTTCCATGTCTCAGTCTGTCTTCGGTGTCTTTTTTTCATACTACCTTCTATTATCAAGTAAAATGTCATTTTTATGCTGCCATTCCACAGTTATCTTCCGTGTCCATGTAGCTTTTGTCCAAATGGCCTTTGTGTGTCCATCTATCCAACCTTTAACCTGGCATCCACGTGTCCCAAGTACATGAAGGCAACAGCGCCTCCTGGTGGCTGCCCAGGAACAGTTCATCTCCTCAGTCTCACGCGCATGGGACTAGCAATTTAAAATAACGATGAAGACATGATTTTCGAATATTGCCTTCGCTGTACAATACTTTGTTACATTCGGACTTACCGCGTAGAAAAGCTTAGCAGAGGATGGATTCGATCCATCGACCTCTGGGTTATGGGCCCAGCACGCTTCCGCTGCGCCACTCTGCTTCCCGTTTCACTGCAGTATTTCCTGAATATACAATTCCACCATTCCATTCAATAGCCATGTGGTCATTTTCTGAAAACAAAGGTATACATGGAAAGGGATATTCCAATGCCCGGTCTGCGTATCGAAGCAGTGAAGAAAAAGTCACGTATGAGACGACGGCCCAGTCCTTCACGATAAAGAAACGTTGATGCTTTCTGTCGGCGCCATCAGTAACTATGAAACAGCCAAAGCACAGAAAATACAAAAGCTTGGATTTGTTGGCTTTAAATGTGCTATTTATGTTTGATTCAGGCATATCCGCAAATGCGGTTAGAGGCGCAGGCGCGACAATCACAACGTAATTGTGGCACTTTGTAACAAAGTTGCTATTTAATTTTGTATCACAAATGACTGTAAACCACCGTGGTTTCTACATTATTCTATAATACTGTATGTGTAAGGAAACCTGCTCACTTCGTGGTCAGCAGGTGGCGCACTTTTACTGCGTTCCAAATGACAGGAAGCCACTGTGACCAATGAGGTGTGGCCGCCCACACCTGTTGAGTGTTTTTCTGTGCTAACAACCAGCGCCATTGTCAAATGTCAAATAAGGCGCTCATGCAGAAATGTTGAAACGTTTTGCATGCACCCTTTTTGTACACGTGGGCACCTCTCATGTGCTCTGCATCATTTCATCTGTGAAAGCTTCCCTTCCTTCTGCTGATACTTCTACTGATATCCCCACGGCAGCAGAGCCAATGTCATTATTTGATACTACATATGCAAGTAGAAAGTAGAACAGATGATGGGGACTAGGCCTCTGAATCAGAGTATGCTAGCAAATAATGGATAGTGAAGAGTCAAACATGGCGGTGGTAGCGTGATGGTCAAGTTTATTGACTTGCTTCACAAGCAGGCAAGAATAGAACACAAAGTTGTGGCGATAGACCTTCTGTGATAAATGGAAGCCATCTGCTGGTGACCTCCAGCTGGAAGCCGCTTGGGTTGGGTTGGGTTGGGTGGGCGGTGCTTTTCAAACGGAGACGTTGGCATGCAGAGATGACCTGAGCTGTGGCATTCAAGGCATCATCATGTCCAGCATGCAAAGTGGTAAAGCAACAAGCGTGTGGCTCATCCATAATATCTGTTGTAGTTATTGTGAACAGATACAGTTATGACAATCACTGCAATGATCACAGCGAGGATGAAGAGGGCGAAGATGACGGAGGCCGTGATGTTGAGGCATTTGGCGGTGGAGGCGTGGCTTTTGGCTCCCTCCATGTCTCCCACGACCTTCCGGTCTCTAGCCTGTAAGCAAGAAAACAAATGATCTACGATGCCAACCGTCAGCTTTACAGGTGCCACGTATGTACCCTGAAATCCTTTCTGTCAGCAGGAAGCCAGCAAACGGAAAAGAGAATGATTTTTTGTGCCGTTTCTCCATGTAGAAGTGTAAAAGCAAGCGATGCACAGAGTGAACACATGCAGGCGCATGGCTACGTTGATTGACAGTCCCTCAAAGTCAAGTGGACATTCATTCCAAGAGTTGGCCTCACTTTACTAGCCTACGTCCGAGGGAGCAGATGACACCGAAACCGAAGAGGTGAAATAATATTGGCATGCAGATTCTACAATACGATCGCTGATTGTATGCTGGAGTCTTCATCCGTGACGCCATTGTCAGCGCAGTGAAGAATCGAGAAGAAAAGCGAGCGCGCAGAAAGCAGAAGGCAGGAAGTCAGAAAGAGAGAGGTGATTCGGCAAAAGTTTTGATGTGTCCACAGTAATGATTATTATTTTGACCTCTTGAGGTTGAGGTGGTAGGCTGCCTTTCATGCCATCTGCTCCCTCTTGGGGTAGTCAAGTAACGCCATATGTTTTACTTGGGTCAAGCCTTGTGACGCCCCTGCAAAACCTCAATGTGGACTGTACCTTGATGGAGAAGATGAGGGCGGCCAGTCCCAAGCAGAAAGGATTTCCTATGAGGGAGAAGGTGCAGATGGAATAGATGATGTAATCACGTGGAGGCTCCGCGGGGATGCTCGCGTAGGTGCAGGTGGCGGGCGCCATCGGGATCTCATTCACGTGTTGCATGGCAGCGTGGGTCTCTCTAACACCGAGTCATGCTGTGACTTCCTTTTTCAAACCACACTTGCTTTCTACCACACCCCCAACGTGTCAGCAGCCAACGAAACACAAGGAAAGTTCCTCCTGCACTACTTTATTTATTCATTGAATTGTTGACTTTTTTTTAAAAGGAGTCCGGGCAATTTGGCGTGCCTGGAGTGACAGTCAAAAAGGGCAACAGTCAGGAACAAGTCTACTGGGAAGACGTTGGCTAAAAGCCCCTGAAGTGGACTAGAAACCTGTCCATAAGGTAGAAAAGATGGACACGCTACAGAAAGTACTGTCAGGGCATGAACACGAGGTCAAAGCCAAGATCCATGTCGCAAGTGAGCTACACCCTGCTTCTATAAGCCGGGGTGAGAACCTTTTTCAGGACAGGATCATAGAACCAGTAAAGTTTTCCCGTTCTCAAGCCAGACACAAGACTTGGGATTCGTGGAGACTATAGGTCCAGGAATGAGTCGCATAAAAGGTGGCCATCCATGGACCATGACATTGAGAACCAAGTCAAAGCATGCACCACATGCCAAGAACATAGAAAAGCACCTGCTTGTAGCGCTCCATCCATAGGAGTGGCCAGAGAAGCCGTGGAGGAGGCTCCTTAGACGGGTGCATATGATCCTTCTATGGATAGAATGTTTTTTAGTCATTGTGGATGCCCATCCAAAATGCCGAGATGTACCCAGTAACATCACCTCCATCTGCCAACGCGGTAAGCTGTCCGAGGGAAAGTTTCAGTGCACATGGCATCCCGGAGACGATTGTGTTAGACAACGCACAGAGAGTTGAGAGTTCATGACAAGAAACGGAATCACACACGTGACATCAGCGCCAGAACAGCCAGCATCTCACAGCTTGGCAGACGCTAAAGAGCTGATGAAAAAGAGGGGACACAGTTGCAACGTCAAAGTCAAGCCGTAAGCTGAAATGGAAAGATATCAAAAAAAGGAGTAACCTACAGGTAATATTCGAGTTTTTAAAAAACGGAATATGTGCATATTTGGCGGCGACTCCGTAATCAGGTAAAAAGCCGAAAGAAACAACCAAACATGTTTAAATGTAGCCCCGATGGGGTACATGCCAGGACCTTGTTGTGCCAGTCCTGGGCCTGGATAAATACAGATGCTTGTGTCAGGAAGGGCATCAAACATTTGCCAAAGCAACGATGCAAATCAACAACACGGGCCCAGGTTAACGGCGCTGATCACCTACAGGGTGCCCGTGGAAATTGGACTGCTGTCGGTCAAAGAAGGAGAGGAGGAAGACGTGTCCGTCAGAAGAGAAAGAAGAAGAGAGAAGAGAATGCCGTCAACAATGACTTACTGCTTTTTTCCTGTCGATGTTACCATACCTCCGTTTGGCCAGTACTGAGCAAAGGTATGTACTGGCCAATATACAAATTGGCTGTCAGTATCAATTGTCACCGTTTGGCCTTTCATTAGTTTGCATGCCTCTGTAGGCGCTACGCACAATAAGAGGATGCTAACCGCTCTGCTTCCTCTTTCTTTTGTCTTAAGCAAACGGATATAAGGGTGATAACGGACACTATGGTCAATGTATTTACACTTGATTCTAACAAGGAGCCAGTTGAGGGGTTCCGGGCCCGGAGCAGACCTCGTTGGAGGCATTATGTCTCACAGCTGGCCTCGGAGCACTTTGATGTCCACCCGGTGGAGTTGGAGGATGCAGGTGGAGACCGGGAAGACCGGACTTCCCTACCCTATACAGTAAGTGGTAGAAAATGGATGGATGGATGGTGTACCTGCCTCTGTGGTTATCATCACACTGCGATGAAGTCTGACATGGAGCGATGATGCTTTGCTAAAAAAAAATGTCAACTTGATTATCATTAAGGTTTGTACGTCAGAATCAAAGTTTTATTATTCATAAAGCCCAAGCTGCGTTCCAATCAACTTTTCATGAGCAAACTACAGGTAAGTTCATGTCTATTTGAAAGTATTGTAGTAGTACGGTAAGGCATGGTAGTATTGGAAGCGGTTCCATATTCTGTACGATATCATTTATATCAGCACAGGCACTGAGGTTTGCTTCCAATTCATAAAGTACTACATGACTTGATAGATTCATAACAATACACACCAAAAGGAAAGCAGGAAAGGAAAATAAAGTCATCCTTGGAGTAAATTCACAATATTACTTCATTCCCAATTATTATTAGCACTTACTTGATGTAAAAACATGTCATATTACAAAAATAACTATATATTCACTTCGCTGGTGAAGGACGTGTGTGTGTATTACTGGGGTTAGGGTATTACGAGGTTTACGGTATTACTGGGTATTATTAGGGTTAGGGTATTACTGGGGTTAGGGTACAACTGGGCTTAGGGAACTACTGGGTTTAGGGTATTACGAGGTTTCGGGTATTGCTAGGGTTAACCCCCTCACCCTAACCCTCTGTACGCCTTCATGCTATGCTTCAAGCAAGCACGATCTTTGCACTAATAAAGTATATCTCATATGCCTTTTGTCCTCCGTTTGGCATCAGCAGAAAGACACGGATCCAAGGCAAAGTGGACCATGACTATTCATCACCAGTCAGGACTATTCATCATGATTGATCAATCTTCAGGATTATTTCTCAGTAGTTATTATTGATGCCAATGGCGGTAGAGAAAGGATGGATGGATTCCTTTGCTTGATGCATGAAGAAAGATGGACGGTATGCTTTGCAGTATTAATCATACATGGGAGATGCGGAAGGCCAGGTCAGCGTGCGTGTTCTTTGAGATGTATTTTGATCAAGGCCATTCAAGGACATCCTGGTGGTAGCGTTCACATCTTGGATGAGGCGGCGATGGTGGACGCTCCCGGGCGGCGATACACGTGAACATTCTTCTGAGACACAAAGATGCAGAGACACGCTTAATAGTATGTACAAATGTTTTGTTCATGTCAAAGTACAATTAAAGTAAAAGTCAAAGTACTAGAACTACAAAAGCACCACAGTTCCCCCACATTGTGATTTACACCATAAGTACTAGCCCAACATTTCATTCATCTACAGCATTTGCAATACTACGTATGTGTATATTTTGGATATCTTGTATATATTTTGTTAAATTGTCTTTTTTACTCTACTTTTATATACTTTTTTAAAAAATATATATACTTGTTCTTCTTTTAGCATGTGAATGTATGATGATGATGATGATGATGATTATCACAAGCCCTGAAAGCAGAGCAGAATGACTTTTTGGATGTACCTTGTGGGTGTCTGCATTGTACTGGTTGAGAAGGTTCTGGACCCGGTTAGCATAGTCAGCATGCACAGCCTTCAGGGTCTCCACCTGACAGAGCAGACATGACAAGCGAAAGCAACGTGAGAAACCACCAACAGCCAAGCATTTCCTGCTTCCTGAGCACAGTGGAAACGCACGAGCACCACAATCAATCTGTTGCTGCGCTGTGGGTGTGGCTCACCATTCGCTTCTGGATGAAGAGCTGTGCCCCCTTCAGAGCCCCCGCCATGTTCTGACAGAGTCTCTGCCTTTCCTCCTCCTTCAGCACCTGGGTGTAGAAGGTGCGGACCTGCAACACCACACAAAGGTTCCCTTCAATGACACTTTATCCACTGCTGCCACATGCAGCCAGACGTGGGTACTGCACCCACACACAGTTGACCATCGCCTCTTTATGCTCAGGACAGAGCATCAAAGTTGGCAGGCGGGCATTATGGGATGCCAATTTCCAAGATCCTTGGACCAAATCCGTTGAATCAGCCCTCGCCAAAGTGGCATCTATGGATGGAGACACCGCCTGGATATTATCATTAGTAGATGTCAGTGCTGCCTTCCATAGCGTCCATCACGGTGTCCGACTGGAACGCCTTCAAACGCATATTGGTGTTACTGGTCCGCTACTCCCTTGGCTTGGATCTCCTCTCCTGGATTGGACACATCTGTAGTTTATGATGATGTCATCTCCGAGTACTGTGGTGTCACTTGCAGAGTTCCACAAGGATCAGTGGTTGGCCCTCTTCTATTCAATATTTACACGCTTCCGCTGGGCAGCATCATTGGCAAACATAAGATTAGCTTTCACTGTTATGCCCATGACACTCAGCTGTATGTGCCATTAAAGCTAACTGAGCCACGGGACTGCTCTAATCTCCAGGCGTGTCTCATTGATATCAAACAACGGACGTCCTGGAACTCTTTACTAAAAATGCCGCAGCACGACTCCTCACCAGGACGCCGACATTCCAGCATAATTCTCCAGTACTAGCCAACGTGCGCTGGCTCCCAGTTCCCCCATTGGAGAGGGGGGCCAGCGGAGGTTGCGGCTGTCTGGATCTGGCCCTGACAAAATGGGACAAGATCTGAGGTGGTCCACCTCTTAGATGCGCTGCCACAGAGGGCCTCGCTTTGGCTGATGATGATCCCAAGACCCATGGCTGAACATCTCCGCTGATGTCCCTACATCTAGGGCTGGACTACTATGCTGCTTGGAAGTACTTTGTATATATACTGTAGTATATATTTATATTGTCATATGTTGCCCACGCCACATCCATTGCAGTCTGTTCGTCCTGGAGGGGGGATTCCCTTCTCAAGGTTTCTTTTTCCCCCCAAATGGGGTCTTGAAGTTTTCCTGGCCCGGATGGGGGTTCGGATGAGGGTATGTTGTCCCCTGTTTCCAGCTTCTAAAGCCCTCTGAGGCGCCTTTGTGATTGAGGGATGTATCAATAAGCTTGCCTTGCCGGTCTAGTTACCTGGGTCTCGTTATCTTCGTCCTCGCTGTTGTAACGCGCCACATCTGGAGACACCTTGAACCTGGACTCCACAAATCCAGGCTGAGTGTCTGGTGCGCTGAAGCTGTTGGGATAGTAATTTGGAGCGCCACCTGGAGGACGGACGACAGCATGGGTGTCACAGCAGGCGGCCAGTGTGTGGCCTGCAGATCATTTCCTATTGGCCTGTGGCACCTTCTGAGAGCAGCATTCCAGAAAAGCACTCAAAGCAAACTTGGAATATAAATGTTTGGTGTACCTTGGTTGTCCATCATGCACATGGGTCCGTCCCGCTGGTAGTTGGCCACCCGGGCCCTGAAGGGGCAGTTGACGGGGATCTGCAGGTAGTTGGCCCCCAGCCGGTGCCGATGTGTGTCTGGGTAGGCGAAGAGGCGACCCTGGGGGGGCGAAGCGGCACCAGTCAGACCCCGGTTAGCCTTCGATTCAAGCCAGCCTGGTTTCTACCTGCAGCATCTTATCAGGGCTGGCCTCGATGCCAGACGGCATGTTGCTGGGGTCAAAGGCCAGCTGCTCCACCTCTGCAAAGTAGTTGACCGGGTTCCTGTTCAGAACCATTTTACCCACCGGGATCAACGGATACTCTTTATGTGGCCACACCTGAACAACCCACAGAACAACGCAGCTTCATCGCTGACGGAGCTCGGTCAGTATCAATGAAGGTAGCGGCTAAGCACGCACCGCCATGCCATCACATACCTTGGTCAGGTCAAATGGGTTGAAGCGGAACTTCTCCGCCTGCTCAAAGGTCATGACCTGGATGTAGAAGGTCCAGGATGGGTAGTTTCCATCGGCGATGGCGTTGAACAGGTCTGCGATGGCGTAGTCGGGGTTGGTGGAAGCCAGACGGTCTGCCTCGTCCACAGCCAGATTCTTAATTCCCTGGTCAGTCTGACAGAAGGCATCATGGTCATCATCCTCGTTGGGCTGCGTTTCTCCTCAGGGTTCCCGTCACCTTGTAGTGGAACTTGCAGTAGACTCGCTCTCCGTCAGCATTGAGCAGCTTGAAGGTGTGTGAGCCGTAGCCGTTCATGTGGCGGTAGCCGTCCGGCAAACCACGATCGCTGAAGAGGAAGGAGACCTGCACGGAGACGCGGAAAGGTCACATTCCACCTGCATCATCCTCACTGCCGCTTCACACCACCCCCACCTGATGGAGACTCTCGGGTCTCAGACTCAAGAAGTCCCACACCATGTCCGGGTCCCTCATGTGGGTCTGAGGATTGCGCTTCTGCGTGTGGATGAAGGATGGGAACTGGAAGGGTGCAAAGGTCACCGGCAGGCTGACATGTGGAGCAATCCATCCCACTGCTCTTCTACCAACTCACCAGCATGGCATCCCTGATGAAAAATACGGGTGTATTGTTGCCCGTCAGGTCCCAGTTGCCCTCCTCCGTGTAAAACTTGACGGCAAAGCCACGGGGATCCCGCACCGTGTCCGCCGAGCCAGACTCTCCCGCTGGAGTAAAGTTATTGATCAGCTTCCTCATCCGATCACAAGATTCAACTTGGCAAAAGTAAAACACAAGACAGATCCTCCCCACGTGAAATAAGAGCCCACATAAGAAGGCCTGGCAGGCCAGAACTGGCTGGCAGTTTGACACCCCCGGTCGATGACATCGGCACTGAAACCTGTGGCGTTAGAAAAGCCAGGTTCCACTGTGCCGAGAGTACAGGAGCACACACTCACCCACAGTGGAGAAGCGGACGGCAATGGGCGTCACTTTGCCGACGTGCTCAAAGACTTTGGCCTTGCAGTAGCGCGTGATGTCGTGCGTCACCTCAAAGTAGCCAAACGCTCCTGTGAACCACACGGACAAACGGTTTGTGATCAGGTTCGAGTGCCGCCATGCATGGACAGTACGCTCGCCGCTCAGGGAGATGAGAGGCAGGCTTTCCCGGAAATAGACCGAGTACGCAACTGCAACCGCAGCATAGACGGTAATAATGGTGGCGTCAGTGGGCGGAGCCTCCGAGCTCACCTGCCCCTTTGGCGTGCACCACTCGCTCTGGGATGCGTTCCCGGTCAAAGTGAGCCATCTCATCGGTGAAGACCACATCCTGAACCAACAGGGGGCCCCTGGGTCCGGCCGTCTGCAGGTTTAGCTTGTCCCCGATAGGATGGCCGGCTCCTGTGGTCAGCTGGTCTGGCCTCTGTCACATGACAACATGATCACGTGCGGAGGGCGGTGACTAGTAGGCTTAGACACTTGCAGAATAAACATCGAACGTGTTGCATTTGGTATTCTTTCTTCCAGACATGCCTCATTTACATCACCTGATGTGATCTCTTATCGTGATCGATGATGTAACTGTAAAGGTTGAAGTTCGGTCTTTAGCAATCATTATCGACGGCGGAGTGCTGCGTTTAAGCGTGAATAATAGCAATTCGCTGGCTACAACAATGTACAACAGTGTGAACTATCAAGTCATGAATAGCTGAATAAAACAAATATAAAATAAATACGAGCTAGCAGGACCAGTAGATAAGTTAGCTAGTCGCCTCAAACGACCTTTCACCCATTTAGCTCAACTTGTCTTTCCCCTACAAACCTGAGAGCCTTTCTTCTCCTTCCACGTCTTCATCTGGTCGCTAGCTTGGTCTCTGCTGTCCGCCATGTCGGCTGATGAAATGACTTGCAACAAGACGATTATTGATCTCCCTCAGCGCCGTATTATGTCTTTATTTGCTTCCGGACTTTGCCCGGCTTAGCCCCGCCCCAAGCAACCCTCCTCCCCTCTGATTGGCTGCCGCCAGGACGTTGACCGAGTTTGGGGGCAAGGAGAACAGCCAAAACAAATCTTGTCTGTACATAACAAATACTTTATATTCGTTCATTTCCTTCAGCTTTAACCGCGAGCGATAATAAAAAATAACATAGCCCTAACCCTAAAGATGAGTAATAAGTATTTTTACTGCCTTTAGTTGATCGTGGTCCGCCCATCTTAGGTGGATATTACGTTCGTTGCGTTCCATCCGGAGCCATGCATACTAGACGCCATACCGAGTGGGTTTGTCCACTGCCGCCATACGTCAACGTCGCCGCCATATTGAATATGGCAAGGCTTGCTGTAAATGAATACAAGCAAATGTACTTACTTTCATAAAGCGCCTTTCTGCAAAGACACTGAGGTCAATGGCTCTCGTTTATACGTTGACACAGGCACTAATATACTTATATAGTATATAATACATATAGTATAGGAATATAGTAATAATATAATACATCTAGGAAACAGGTAGGCACCAAAAACAATGTGATCGTGACTGAGTTCCACTACAGGTCGGCCTTCCATACCATCATCCAGGACGTTGTGATCGCAAAGCTGGATTATGGACTTTTTGACCAACAGGCCCCAGAATGTGCGACTCGGCCCCCACCTCTCCTCCACACGCATTCTAAGCATGGGCTCACCACAGGGCTGTGTTCTGAGCCCCCTGCTGTACCGTCTCCACACCCACAACTGCAGTCTGGCCCACAGGAACAATAAGATGGTCAAATTTGCGAACAACGTGTCAAACGGAGACGAGACAGCCTACAGAGAGGAAATTCAGAGACTCACAACCTGGTGCTCTGAAAAGAACCTGACTCTGAGTACCAGGAAGACAAAAGAGATCGTCGTGGACTTCAGGAGGAGGACAAGTGATCACCCCCCCCCCCCCAGCACATACAGGACATGGCACGTATCTTTTATTCCATACTAGTGGAATAAACTTTGTTATTTAGGTGTCCACATAAGTGGACAATTATTTTCAATTCCCATTTTTTGGATTCCACACAAGTGGGATACATTTTCTTAAATTCTGCACTAGCATTACGAGCGGAATAAACATGGTTTATTAGACCAAAGTGGAATAAGCCTTGCCTACTGCACATAGTAGATGTGTTGTGTTCCCTTATCTTTCCAGGAAAGGAGAATAAGATCCCAATGGGAATGTGTACCAAAAGAATCATGTCGTACTTTGGTGTTGTTATTCAGTAGCTTGTCCTGATGGTATCATACCGAGTATGAACATAAGGTCATCTGACATCATCTTGCTGAGCAAATTTGGCCTAATTTGGAACTTGGCAAGATGTGCGGTTCCAGAAGATGATGTTGCTGAAATCATGGATAAACAAATACAGGTTGGGTACAGCTCTTCCATCAAAGATCATTTATTGGCTAGATCCGGCGCAGAGGGTGCCACATGGACACAGGCTTCCTCAGGGTGGCCAGCATCTGATTCCAGTGGGTGATCCCCATGCCGCTGGCCTCGGGCCCGATGATTACGTGACCCGAGTTCTCGCCTCGGCCATCGTCCGAGGCCTCGGCCACGGTGACCCGCAGAGAGAGTTCCTGTTACATAAGAATGACTCTGTCAGCCTGACTCGGCACTTTCACCCATCCCCTCACGGGCCGGCATCACCTGCAGCACCGCCGAGGGCACGGAGAAGATCATGGCCTCGTTGAAAATGGGGTTGGTGTCGTCCCGCTTGGTGGACGTCTTCTTCTTGCTGATCTTTCGGCCATCTTGCAGGAGGTAAACTTTGACGAATGGATCTGGGGGTGCCAACCAGGAAGTGGCCATTGTTTACATAGCGTCCCGACGATACCGATACCCAGTTTTACATCGCGTCCCGACGATACCGATACCCAGTTTTACATCGCATCCCAACGATACCGATACCCAGTTTTACATCGCGTCCCGACGATACCGATACCCAGTTTTACATCGCGTCCCAACGATACCGATACCCAGTTTTATATAGCGTCCCGACGATACCGATACCCAGTTTTACATCGCATCCCAACGATACCGATACCCAGTTTTACATCGCGTCCCGACGATACCGATACCCAGTTTTACATCGCGTCCCAACGATACCGATACCCAGTTTTATATAGCGTCCCGACGATACCGATACCCAGTTTTACATCGCGTCCCGACGATACCGATACCCACTTTTACATCGCGTCCCGACGATACCGATACCCAGTTTTACATCGCGTCCCGACGATACCGATACCCAGTTTTACATAGCGTCCCGACGATACCGATACCCAGTTTTACATAGCCCAATGATACCGATACCCAGTTTTACATCGCGTCCCGACGATACCGATACCCAGTTTTACATTGTGTCACGATGATACGGATACCCAGGTTTACATAGTGTCCCAACGATACCAATACCCAGTTTTACATAGCGTCCCAACGATACCGATACCCAGTATACTCTATTAGTGTGTACGTATATACAGTATATTGTATTAGCGCGTATATACAGCATCCTAGTGAGGGTCGCGGGGGTGCTGGAGCCTATCCCAGCTGTCTTGGGGAGAGGCGTATACATATATACATACATATATATATATGTATGTATACATATATATATATATACGTATATATATATATATATATATATATATATATATATATATATATGTGTGTGTGTGTGTGTGTGTGTGTGTGTGTGTGTGTATATACCAAGGTGGTACCTGCTGTGTTCTTGCCGTTGGTCCACTGCAGGTTCTTGCACTTGGCCACCACCACCGTGAGGCGCTCTGCTGTCGGCAAGTAGCTGAGCGACAGGAGGATCTCCCCCACTGCGTCCACCGCCTGGGGATGATCTTCGGGTTAGGGTTCTTACACATGGAGAAGGTGGGATCTTAGCAGAGGGTCTGACTTTATTGACATCCTGGAGGTAAAGCCACGTGTTGAAGGGTCTGATGGTCAGGTCCAGGTCTGACAGCTTGAGGTCCGCCACCCCCGCGCTGATGTTCCTCTCATCCTTGTCGATCCCAAAGGCGGCAAATCTGAGGCTGCCGTCCTCCAGGGCGCACACGTCCAGCGCTACCAAGAAGCGCTCCTCAAAAATGACGGTGAAGGCATTGGTCTGCACCTGCAGGGCAGCAGGACGCAATCACACAGCATGTATGTGTCCTAAGGAAAATCTAACTGGTCACCATCTTGCTAAGGAACATTTAAGTGGTCATCATCTTACTAAAGAACATTTAAGGAACCCTAAATGGATCATCATCTTGCCAAGGAACATCTAAATGGATCATCATCTTGCTATGGACCATCTAAGGAACATCCAAATGGTCATCATCTTGCTAAGGAACATCTAAGGAACTCTATATGGATCATCATCTTGCCAAAGAACACCTAAATGATCATCATCTTGCTAAGGAACATCTAAGGAACATCTAAATAGTCTTCATCTTACTGAGGAACATCTGATGAACATCTAAATGGATCATCGTCTTGCTAAGGAACATCTAAATGGTCTTCATCTTACTGATGAACATCTGAGGAACATCTAAATGGTCATCATCTTACTAAGAAGCAAAGCTTCCTGTCTTACCCTTGTGACGCCCACACTGAGTTCCTCGGGCCCAAGGGACACCCTGATGAAGCAGCCTGGGAAGTCTCCTTCTTCCTTCTCCAGGAGGTCCTTGCCTTGGTGTATGGTGACTTGAAGCACGCCCTGCCCTGCAGATCGGCAGGACTCAAACTCAAGCGTCACCTCCAGCTGGCCGACGGTGAAGTCGTGGCCAAAGTTGTTGGCGACGGATGAGATGGAGCTGAGCGAGTCGGTGGAGACGGAGCGGTTGAGCTGGACCACGGCGCTCAGGTCCAGATCTCGACCCGTCAGCTCCAGGTGACCCAGATCCCTGAGGCCGTCCGGGGTGTCACCCGGGGCCAGGCTGGGCTTGCGGCTGGACGTGGTGGAGGCCCGTCGGTGGTTGTTGGCCGCCAGCCGCTTCACAAGAGACGTGATTTTAGGAGGACCTTCTGAAGATGTGATGTCGGGATGTGTGTAGGATTTGTCAGATGAATACAGAGAACATATTTACCTTTTGCCGGACTTCTGAGAAGGACGTTCCATACTTTTCCTGGAGATATCTGTAGTCAAAGTTGGGAAAGGGCGACGGCGCTGGGAAAGTTCCGGACTTCCAGAGCTTCCAGATGTTCAGCCCGGCCACAGCCAGCAGAACCATGAAGCCCACCATGTAGATGCCCACCTCCCAGCCCGGTGGGTTGCGCACCACTGGAAGAAGGATGCTTGCGGTACATGCTAGTCACCAGCAGGGGGCGGCGGCCATTCAGGCGCCATCCTTTCACTTTAGCATTTCTCCCACAAATACTTTAATGCTAATACTTTCCATGGTGAAATCTACTTTGACTTTGACATGAAAGCCCTCAAACGTCATGGAAAATGATCACAACATGTTTTAGATGTTTCCCAGATATCCACTCACCACTCAGATGGTAGCCTGATACGTCCCCACCAGCTGGCGAGGACATGGCGGCGGCCGGCCTGCAACGCCAACAAAGCATTCATTGTCATTCCATTTCCATTCCCTGCATATTTTAGCATACGCCTTCCATATGGCATTCCCGCCCAACACCAATACGGCTATGCAAACTCCTTTACAACTATGCTACAGCTATGCTAACTCCTTTACAACTATGCTGTAGCTATGCTAACACCAATACGGCTATGCAAACTCCTTTACAACTATGCTACAGCTATGCTAACACCTATACGGCTATGCTAACTCCTTTACAACTATGCTACAGCTATGCTAACACCTATACGGCTATGCTAACTCCTTTACAATTATGCTACAGCTATGCTAACTCCTTTACAACTATGCTGCAGCTATGCTAACACCTATACGGCTATGCTATCTCCTCTACAACTATGCTACAGCTATGCTAACTCCTTTACAACTATACTGCAGCTATGCTAACACCTATACGGCTGTGCTAACACCTTCACAACTATGCTACAGCTATGCTAACTCCTTTACAACTACGCTGCAGCTATGCTAACACCTATACGGCTATGCTAACTCCTTTACAACTATGCTGCAGCTATGCTAACACCTATGCGGCTATGCTAACTCCTTTACAACTATGCTACAGCTATGCTAACACCTATACGGCTATGCTAACACCTTTACAGGTATGCTACAGCTATGCTAACACTTTTACGGCTATGCTAACTCCACTACGACTATGCTAACTCATTTACTATTAATAAGGGCAGGTGGTTATTGATAAATCTAGCTTGCAGCTGCTACACAAATATAAGCATCAATGTATGCGTGTATGAAAATAGATATGCAGCATTGACACAAGAATAATAACGCTTTCAAAGGGACGGCTAGATAACACAAATGCTCATCTGTGTAATAATAATGAAATATGAGTCATGCTTATATCATCAGGAATGAATCATGAACAATGAAAGTCAATGTTTGGACTTTATTGACATTTAAAGAGACAGAGACCAACAACGTACCTCACAAGTAAATGCGCATCCCCCAAACCCCCCAAACCTCCCAACCCCCACCCCCATCACCATTCAGTGTAACTCACAGCCCCTAAGATAAGACCACCCCCCGCACCTCCCCACCAGCCCCCTCCGTGGACTCTCCTCATATGTCAGCAGCTGAAGCCGCAGCAATATACTAATGGGGGGGGGGGGGGGGGGGGCTGACGCACTGCAGACCAATGATGGCTGCTAAAACTCCGCCTCCTTACCAGGGCTCCGCCTCCTTACAATGGCTTCACCCAGCCCTGGCAGTGCACACAGTGGTGTGTGTGTGTGTGTGTGTAAGGAGGAGGAAGAGGAGGGATGATTGGTGGGGGACAAAGGAGGCAGCGTGGGCGATCCGACTGCATCTCGGCATTCCTACCCAGCTGGAACAGCACAAGCCAACGTGAGGGACATTGTATCTTCTCATGCTTTGTTAGATCCAGGATAAAACATCCAGGATAAAACATCCAGGATAAAACATCTACAATAAACATCCAGGATAAAACATCTAGGATAAACATCCAGGACAAAACATCTAAGATAAACATCCAGGATAAAACATCTAGGATAAACACCCAGGATAAAACATCTAGGATAAACATCCAGGATAAAACATCCAAGATAAACATCCAGGATAAAACATCTAGGATAAACACCCAGGATAAACTTCCAGGATAAAACATCCAGGATAAACATCCAGGATAAAACATCCAGGATAAAACATCCAGGATAAACATCCAGGATAAAACATCTAGGATAAAACATCCAGGATAAAACATCTAGGATAAAACATCCAGGATAAAACATCTAGGATAAAACATCTAGGATAAACATCCAGGATAAAACATCTAGGATAAACATCCAGGATAAAACATCCAGGATAAAACATCCAGGATAAAACATCCAGGATAAAACATCTACAATAAACATCGAGGATAAAACATCTAGGATAAACATCCAGGATAAAACATCTAGGATAAACATCCAGGATAAAACATCTAGGATAAAACATCCAGGATAAAACATCCAGGATAAAACATCCAGGATAAAACATCCAGGATAAACATCCAGGATAAAACATCCAGGATAAACATCCAGGATAAAACATCCAGGATAAAACATCCAGGATAAAACATCCAGGATAAACATCCAGGATAAAACATCTAGGATAAAACATCTAGGATAAAACATCCAGGATAAAACATCCAGGATAAAACATCTAGGATAAAACATCCAGGATAAAACATCCAGGATAAAACATCCAGGATAAAACATCCAGGATAAACATCCAGGATAAAACATCCAGGATAAACATCCAGGATAAACATCCAGGATAAAACATCCAGGATAAACATCCAGGATAAACATCCAGGATAAACATCCAGGATAAACATCCAGGATAAACATCCAGGATAAAACATCCAGGATAAACATCCTAATCACCACCATACCTGGCTTATCTGATGACAGAACGGCTGCACACTGACTACTCCAAACACGTCCGCTGTGGGTATTTCCAAAAGCACACCTTTGCCAGCGTCAAAAGATGTCAATCCACACATTCAAAGCTGCAACAGGACGTCTCGCTGCTTGGGGACAAGAAAGGCGGGAGACAGGAGGACAACATTCCTTGTCCTCCCACCAGGAACAATCATCCAGAACCATCTGCAACCATCCAGAACTATGTGCAGTCATTCGGAACTATTGGCAACCATCCAGGACCTATTCTAGAACTATCTAGAACCATGTAGAACCATCTGAAAACTATTTCTAGAGCAACCCAGAACCATCTGAAACCATCCAGAAACAATTTCTAGAACCATTTGGAGCCACTTGCTAGAACCATTCAGAAGCATCTAGAACCATTTGGAGCCCCCCAGAACCACTTGCTAGAAACCTAGAAACCTGGAAACCTAGACAACTGGAAACCTAGAGAGTGACGAGGAATGCAGCATCTTCCTTGGTCTGCGTGGTATTCCCTCAGGTAGCGTCAAGTTTCCAGCTTCCCTGGAGGGAAGACGTGTTCCTGGGTGCTTCTGCTGCTTCCTGCTTGTTTTTTGCTGTGAATTGACTGGACTTTTCCCCAAGTCTTGCAGATGATTTCTTGGTGTCTTAAAGGGGGTGTGATGCCTTTCCCTCTTTTTTGTTGTTCTGCTGTGAAACCACGCCGACTTTTCAGATCCTGAGGTTTGGGCATTTGGAAGTGATCCCTGAAGGAAGTTTGGGATGTTCCCAACGCTGTTCTAAAAGACCGTTGTACTTTTGTGATGAACAGGAAGTGAAATATCCACCAAACTGTTGCTGAAGCCAGAAGCGGGACGCCCTCGCCGGGAAAGGTCAATTGATGCGGGACACGCCGTGCGTCCACGGAGGAGGAGCCAGCCAGAGGGCTCACCGATGTCTGGAACGTGGAATGACCACATTTCCACTACCGATGTGGCGCCAAGATGGTCTCCAGGTATAAATGTGGTGCCCTCACTCCTTCTCAGCTCCACGCCACAGTGGTTAATGTGTGTAGTTGCTCTATAGGAGTCCATGGCTCATTACATAATAGCTTCCCCTTTATTATTATTGTTTATATATATATATATATATATATACACACACATATATATATATATATATATATATATTGTTATTAGATGTCAGTGCTGCCTTCCATAGCGTCCATCACGGTGTCCTACTGGAACGCCTTCAAACGCATATTGGTGTTACTGGTCCGCTACTCCCTTGGCTTGGATCTCCTCTCCTGGATTGGACACATCTGTAGTTTATGATGATGTCATCTCCGAGTACTGTGGTGTCACTTGCGGAGTTCCACAAGGATCAGTGCTTGGCCCTCTTCTATTCAATATTTACACGCTGCCGCTGGGCAGCATCATTGGCAAACATAAGATTAGCTTTCACTGTTATGCCCATGACACTCAGCTGTATGTGCCATTAAAGCTAACTGAGCCACGGGACTGCTCTAATCTCCAGGCGTGTCTCATTGATATCAAACAACGGACGTCCTGGAACTCTTTACTAAAAATGCCGCAGCACGACTCCTCACCAGGACGCCGACATTCCAGCATAATTCTCCAGTACTAGCCAACGTGCGCTGGCTCCCAGTTCATCTAAATGCCACTTCAAGGTTCTGTTCCTGGACTACAACATATGATATGGGCTGGCACCTTCCTATCTGGTTGGCCCAGTTCTACCCTATGAACTGGCACCTTCCGATCTGGTTGACCGAGTTCTACCCTATGAACTGGCACCTTCCAATCTGGTTGGCCTAGTTCTACCCTATGAACTGGCACCTTCCTATCTGGTTGGCCGAGTTCTACCCTATGAACTGGCACCTTCCAATCTGGTTGGCCTAGTTCTACCCTATGAACTGGCACCTTCCTATCTGGTTGGCCTAGTTCTACCCTATGAACTGGCACCTTCCTATCTGGTTGGCCGAGTTCTACCCTATGAACTGGCACCTTCCTATCTGGTTGGCCGAGTTCTACCCTATGAACTGGCACCTTCCAATCTGGTTGGCCTAGTTCTACCCTATGAACTGGCACCTTCCAATCTGGTTGGCCTAGTTCTACCCTATGAACTGGCACCTTCCTATCTGGTTGGCCTAGTTCTACCCTATGAACTGGCACCTTCCAATCTGGTTGGCCTAGTTCTACCCTATGAACTGGCACCTTCCTATCTGGTTGGCCTAGTTCTACCCTATGAACTGGCACCTTCCTATCTGGTTGGCCTAGTTCTACCCTATGAACTGGCACCTTCCTATCTGGTTGGCCTAGTTCTACCCTATGAACTGGCACCTTCCTATCTGGTTGGCCGAGTTCTACCCTATGAACTGGCACCTTCCAATCTGGTTGGCCGAGTTCTACCCGATGCTCCGTCCAGAAACCTACGCTCCCAACACGCCGGTCTGTTGACAATCCTGAGAGCCAGAAAGAAGTATGCTAGCTCTCGAGTCTTTCTTATTGGTGCTCCATCACTGTGGAATGTCCTACCTGATATTGGAGCTGCTACCTCAGTGGAGACGTTCACGACCCAAGACTTATTTTTACACTTTAGCATTTAGTTAATACTATTCATGGCCTGTTTTCCTTGCCCGAGTGGGGGTTCAGATCCGGGGATGTTAAGTGCTGTATCAATAAACCTGATCTGCAACGTGTCCTACCACCACGATGTAGACCACGCCCAGGTCTACGTGTCACTGACGGCAGGTGAACATGGTCCTGCACGTGTACTTGGTCCTGCACGTGTACTTGGTCACGGCATCGAACAGCAGTTGCCCTTCGTAAACTTGAGGAATGATCAGGAGTGCATGAGAAAGTGGAGAGGAACATGCCATAAAAGAAAAGTATGCTGACGTGCAACACAACCCACGTTGGAAGAAGTGCTGAGTCAGCAGAGTTCATCAAAAGAAAAGACATGAGGACGTTACCTACAGCCACAGCTGCTAATGTTGCCATTAATGTGACCACATTGGAGATGTGGGTGCTTGTTTGTGTTTTCGCTCTGCTAGAACGCTACATTTACTAGAATACACCTACTACTCACCAATGAGCGCAGTAATACTCGTACAAGACCACCAAGTGGCACTATCTGCATGTGCCTTGGCCGCACTTTCACCCTGGAACAGACCATTTCTGTGTCGCATCATGTCTCAGAAACGCAAGACCTAGTGACGTCATCAGGACACAAAGACACGCAGCATGCTGGATCACGTGCTCGCCCCAAACCCCACAGTGCTCTTTCTTACCGGGACGGCAACCCCAAGATGAGGATGAGGAGGGTGGATGAAGATACTCCACCCGCTCTCCTTTCGCGTCTACTCAGGCGCTGCGCTCCATGCACCAAGAGGAGGAAGGAGACGAGGAGGCGGAAGAAAGGAGACGCTTGGAGGCTGCAGAAGAAGAAGATGATGAAGATGGAGAGCAGCCTGCTTGTGTCGCAGCTCGATGGAATCTGCAAGGAAAGGAAAGCGAGAACCCCAACCCCCCCCTCGCCCCCCACCCCCGCACACACGCGCGTGCGCTGAAAGGAGCTCATCTTGGCATATCTCTATGTCAAGCTAGGAAAACTCCCTCACTGAGACACCACACATCCCCACAAGTGTCCAACATGTCCCCCACAACAGCCTGGCATGGCCCCCATGTGTCCAACATGTCCCCCATGTGTCCAATATGTCCCCCACAACAGCCTGGCATGGCCCCAATGTGTCCAACATGTCCCCCATGTGTCCAATATGTCCCCCACAACAGCCTGGCATGGCCCCCATGTGTCCAACATGTCCCCCATGTGTCCAATATTGTCCCCCATGTGTCCAATATGTCCCCCACAACAGCCTGGCATGGCCCCCATGTGTCCAATATTGTCCCCCATGTGTCCAATATGTCCTCCACAACAGCCTGGCATGGCCCCCATGTGCCCAACATGTCCCCCATGTGTCCAATATGTCCCCCACAACAGCCTGGCATGGCCCCCATGTGTCCAACATGTCCCCACCTACCCAACACGTCATCCCAAGGGTCCAACATGTACAAAATGTTTCCATGTGTCCAACATGTCCCTCACATGTCCCCCACATGTCCAACACATCCCACAAGTGTCCAACATGTCCTCCACGAGTCCTAAACGTCCCCATAAGTGTCCAACATGTCCCCCATGTGTCCAACATGACGGTCCACATGTCCAACACATCCCAACGTGTCCAACATGGCCTCCGTATGTCTGACATGTCCCTCATGTGCCCAACATGTCTCCCAAGTGTCCCCAGGAAGACAACAAGTGTTCATTCATGTTTTTGTGGAAAGATGAAGTGCATGGAGATGTAGTACTCTATAGTAGATATACTGCATACTATAGTAGATGCATAATATAGTAGATATACTGCATACTATAGTAGATATACTGCATACTAGATAGTAGAAGATTTTCTTGACTTCCACAGTAACGTTGATCAATAAAGTTGAGTTTATGAGGCCTTTCCATCTTGGCCACTTCATCAATTAAACGTACTCTGAGTCAGAAGTGTGGGGGGGGGTCTGGTATCGGTAAAGGCCGAGCCGTCATTTTGGAGGGGCGGAGCAGCGCTGTTGGACGGAAGGCAGGCGCGTGAGCGTACACGAGCTTTTGTGTGACGTAGCTTTTTGGCGCCGTATGGACACGTGCACGTGTACCGTCATCAAAAATCAAGTTAGATTGATTTCACACACTCAGCTATTTGGGCTGGAAAGATTCAATGGGTGATTTATTGGCGGCCTTTTCTAAACAACACGACCATGTGACACCCCCCCCCCACGTCTGCCCAGACTTCCTTGAAGGATATCAGCGATGAAGCGGCGACTTCCAATCAACTAATGAACCTTCTGGAAGATTCCAGGAAGCCCGCATTGCAGCACCGAAACCTCGCGTCGGCTTGGAAGACCCAACACATAAAGACATACAATTGATCAAGTCACTAAAATGTATCGCCTCACCTTTTTCAACAAGAAGAAACATCCCGAGCTCGGCTTCGCAATGGCTCCATCTGGCGGTGCGGCTGGTGTACTGCTACTCCGTGGACGTCACTCGCATTAAAAGACGAGAATATCAAAATATATATTTATTCTTCTTCAAGGCGATCACCGTCATCATCATCATGCTATCGTGTACAAAACCCCAGTCAGTATAAACACTTGCAGTACTGAGCTGCCCAAGTACAAATACACACATTTCCTCGTGTTCAAATCCAAATAAAAACGATAGTTTTGGTTGTGATTTCTTCCAAGTGGGCGGTGATCGTGTTTTTGAAGTGATGGTTTACTGCACTTTCATATTTTGGAATATGTGGATAATTCCTTGCAAACATTCCTTCCACGCTCGCTCAACAGTGGACCAAAGATCAAAGGTGAACGATCAAATACATGACCTATGACCTACGTACTGTATACTGTATAGACATAGTACACAGCAGTACACAGCAGTACACGTCGGTGCTCTCCACACATTCTTTGGTATCAAATCCTTACACTTTCCCTTTATGGATCATCACATCCGTCCAAGTACTAGCACTGGTACTAGCACTTTGATGGTTAGTACTCCAATGAATGACCTGGGCATACAATAATGAAGTACTTCAACAGCACATGAAATGATGAAGACATCAGGAGTTGTAAGAAAGTAAGCGCAAGCGGCGAGACTGAAGTGGTTGACGTACTCTTTACCTTTTCAATAAATTCCTTCTTTGCTTTCCGTAACCTCCGTGACAGTCACATGACCACGTCTTCACCCTCCTGGAGAAACAGCATCCACAGCATCCACGCCGTCCCAACCTTCCCAAGACAAGCAGGAAAAGGTTTGCAGTGGTTTCACCCGTGCTAGTCCACAGCCTTACAAATGGTAACGTATACATATGGGCAGAAATGCTAAAAGTATACTTAGCATATAGGTACAGATGCTAAAAGTATACTTAGCATATAGGTACACATGCTAAAAATATACACAGCATATAGGTACAGATGCTAAAAGTATACACAGCATATAGGTACAGATGCTAAAAGTATACTTAGCATATAGGTACAGATGCTAAAAGTATACTTAGCATATAGGTACATATGCTAAAAGTATACTTAGCATATAGGTACAGATGCTAAAAGTATACACAGCATATAGGTACAGATGCTAAAAGTATACTTAGCATATAGGTACATATGCTAAAAGTATACTTAGCATATAGGTACATATGCTAAAAGTATACTTAGCATATAGGTACATATGCTAAAAGTATACTTAGCATATAGGTACAGATGCTAAAAGTATACAAAGCATATAGGTACAGATGCTAAAAGTATACACAGCATATAGGTACAGATGCTAAAAGTATACACAGCATATAGGTACAGATGCTAAAAGTATACACAGCATATAGGTACAGATGCTAAAAGTATACACAGCACATCGGTAGAAATGGTAAACGTAAGCCTAGAGTATAGGGAGAAATGGTAAACGCATACAACAAATGGTAAAAGTATACACAGCATATAGGTAGAAACGGTGAAAGAAATGGTAAAAGTACGTAGGCGTCACGTTGGTTAGGTTGCGTTCAAGGGTTGCATGTGAGCGGCATCACTGGGAGCAAACAAGCGGCTGATATTTCCGTGCTAATAGATGATATGATACGCGTGATGATGAGTGGACAAAAGGCGGGGGCCCTGCAGCCCGTGTGCCATGAAGATATTTTTCACAGCCTAAATTCCCGGGGAACCAAAGGGCAGCCACTAGGGGGCCTGTTAAAGATGCTGTATTCCCATTTGGAAATTGAACAGTAAAAGCATGTGATATATATATATATATATATATATATATATATATATATGTGTATACTATGTCTGCTAAATCAGGACGCTAACGTGAGCATGTGCACAAGGACAGCACGCAGGGAGGAAGTCGTCGCCACGGCAACCACACCACCAAGGAACTCATAACGGCTGCGACTGAGTCCTGTGAAAGGTGTGCGCTGGACTATTGTGGTTCTGCTGCTGCAGGATGTGCACCACCCGGTTCAGGCTCTCGGTGGTGGCAAAAGCCAAGTACTGGCAGCAGAGCCAGTCCTCCAAGCTCACACCGCATGCGGAGTCCATGGAGCGCTCAGCGAACCTGATCATCATCAGCGTGCGCTTCAGGTCCAGCCAGTTCTGGAGGGTGGCCGCCGTTACGGAGCCCGAGCTGCCGCAGCCCAGAGCCAGGAACAAGTCCTCCCGGGGCCCCCAGAGCAGACATTGCAGGCAGGCCCGTGCGTCGGACATACGGATCCTTTCAGAGGGGTTGACGGTGAGCAGTAAGCGGGCCAGCTGCTGCAGGCCCCGCGAGTACAGCGATCGCACCGGGAAGGGGGGCAGGTCCGCCCAGGTGTACTCTCGTTCCTTCAGTTCCGGCGTCTCCTCAAAAGGGTTCTGCTGGTGTAGCATCTCATAGATGAGAATGCCCGTCTGGAACTCATCACACTTGCGGAACTGGGTGGACGTGATGATCTCAGGAGCCAGCCGAGAGTGGTCCCTCAGAGCCCCGGGGTCGGCAGCCATGAGAGCACTCTTCTGCTTGGCTTTGGAAAAGTTGCTGATGATGAGACGGGCAGGGCCGGCGACGTGGGTGGCGCTGGCGGAGTCGCTGCCATTGTTGTTGTTGTTGTTGGGTTCCAGGGGATCGGGGCCGGGCTGGCAGTGGACCAGCAGCAGGTTCTCCAAGCGCAGGTCACAGTGGGTCACGTGATAAGGCTTCATGTGCTCCAGGCCCGAGCACAGCTGGAGCAGCAGGAGGCACACCTGCCGCTCGTAAACTTCGGGGTTTTGGCTGTGCTGGGATGCGCCTTGGTGGACAAAGTCGGCCACCGTTTGGAACGGCACCTCGCGCGTGATGACCACCACTCGGCTCCTCAAGTGGCCGGCGGCGCTCATGACGACAGCAGCTGAAACATTTGGAGACTCTGTTTCAACTTCTCCATCTTCCGTCCCGGCCTTCTCCTCCACCTCTTCCTCTTGTGCCTCCTCCTCCTCCTCCCAGGGCAGCAGGCGGCTGGGGACATCGGCCAGAAAGTGTCCACAGTCCTGCTGGATGTTGAAGTGGAGGGCCAGGCTCTGCCTTACAGCCAGACTGTGGACCAACTGCTGCTGGGTCTCCTTGACTTTGCTTCGGCAGATCTAGAGAGACAAACGGCAGATTAGGTTAACATTCGCCTGAATTTCATACATTTGAAAATAATTGTTGTACAGTGGGCTGCGTGGTGGTCCAGTGGTTGGCGTGCAGACCTCAAAGCTAGGAGACCCGAGTTCAATCCCACCCTGTGTGGAGATTGTATGTTCTCCCCGAGCATGCGTGGCTTTTCTCCACGTACTTTCCTCCCCCATTCCAAAAACATGCTAGGTTAATTGGCCACTCCAAATTGTCCATAGGTATGAATGTGAGTGTGAATGGTTGTTTGTCTATATGTGCCCTGGGATTGGCTGGCCACCAGTCCAGGGTAGACAGCTGGGATAGGCTCCAGCACCCCCGGACCCCTGTGCGGATAAGCGGTAGAAAATGAATGAATGTTGTACAGTGTGAAGCTGGAGCCCAACCAGCAACCAGCAATGTGAACCACTACATCACCAACAGCTGAATTACCTGCAAGTACCGACAACACAGACAATACCCGGGAGTCTGATATCTGACCTTGATGGCGTAGCTGACCAGCGGGTCCTTGGCGTACGAGGCGGTATAGTACACAGCGTCTCCGGCCTCGCAGCAGGGCCTCCCTGTCGTCAGCCTGAAGTGGGACCAGCTGTCAGTCCCGAACCTCAAGTGGTCCTTTTGGCCGGCCATGAAACGATCCTCGCATTTGGATGCCAGCTTCCTCAGGGTGTCCGTGTGAAGGCACCTGATCCTGCCCACCACCTCGTCCCAGCTGTCCAAGCCCCGGTACAGAGCAGACCTCTGGTGCTTGGTAGCGGCGGCGTCTTGACCCGCTTTGCGACTCTGCCCGGGGAGAGACTCGGTACTCGGGTACGCTTTCCTCTCCCTGGTGGCGGTGGTGGCAGATGGTGTGACCAACGAGGACACGCTTGTAGCGGGGCGGGCCTTGACCATGGAGGTGGACAGACACTCCAGGGAGTCGCCGCTCTGCTGGCCGTGAGGTGGATGAGGCTCAGAGCCGAGCGAGGAGCTCTGACTGGCCGTCTCCCAGGCCGTGTCCAAGTCGTAGAGCGGATTGGCGACGCTCAGGTGGGTGCCGCCAGGTTTGGCCTCCAGCCGAGGTCTGAAGGCACACGGGAGGGGCTCCTTGCCGCCCAGGCTGGGCTCTGTGCTGGAGCGGGTGACCGCCTTTTTCGGCAGGGGTGGGGCTGTGGATTTGGGGAGCGGCTGGTCGGTGAGGCCTTCCAGGTCAATGGAAGCCAGGGTGTCGTTGGACGCCTTCATGTTCCGGGGCTGTTTCGGTGGAATCATGTTGGCTCTTGATTGGCCTGCAGGAGATCACAAAACCTTAATTAATGACCTCCGCCAAGGAAGCTCTTTGGTGGGGTTGCCAAAACACTCAACTCATTTGCATGAAACTGTGCAGAGGAATGCGGCATGCGGTGCAGATCTGGATAAAGGTAAAGAAGGGAAATTAGATGATGATCATCATGGGATTTTCATCATAAAAGTCAAGAGACCCCCTTGTGCAAGTCTTTCATTGTGTCAAACTAAAGGTCTTCATCATTAGCGTACCCATGAGAAAACTTACTTCTTTATGGAGGACAACCCACAGGGGGCGCCACCCACGCAACCTAAGACGCTCTTTCATCCTCCCTGCAATCCTTCCTCATCCTTAATGGCTCCACTCACCTGATATCGTCTTTGGTACCCACTTACACTCGCATGCTGATATCGTCTTTGGTACCCACTTACACTCGCATGCTGATATCGTCTTTGGTACCCACTTACACTCGCATGCTGATATCGTCTTTGGTACCCACTTACACTAGCATGCTGATATCGTCTTTGGTACCCACTTACACTAGCATGCTGATATCGTCTTTGGTACCCACTTACACTAGCATGCTGATATCGTCTTTGGTACCCACTTACACTAGCATGCTGATATCGTCTTTGGTACCCACTTACACTAGCATGCTGATATCGTCTTTGGTACCCACTTACACTAGCATGCTGATATCGTCTTTGGTACCCACTTACACTAGCATGCTGATATCGTCTTTGGTACCCACTTACACTAGCATGCTGATATTGTCTTTGGTACCCACTTACACGAGCATGCTGATATCGTCTTTGGTACCCACTTACACTCGCATGCTGATATCGTCTTTGGTACCCACTTACACTCGCATGCTGATATCGTCTTTGGTACCCACTTACGCTAGCATGCTGATATCGTCTTTGGTACCCACTTACACTAGCATGCTGATATCGTCTTTGGTACCCACTTACACTAGCATGCTGATATCGTCTTTGGTACCCACTTATACTAGCATGCTGATATCGTCTTTGGTACCCACTTACACTAGCATGCTGATATCGTCTTTGGTACCCACTTACACTAGCATGCTGATATTGTCTTTGGTACCCACTTACACGAGCATGCTGATATTGTCTTTGGTACCCACTTACACTAGCATGCTGATATCGTCTTTGGTACCCACTTACACTAGCATGCTGATATCGTCTTTCAGCCATGCCAAAACCCCACTAATACTCTACCATTCGCTCGGATGATCACCACGATGGAGCGAGAAACACCCCGTGTGACGCAATAACGCTAATGCTAATACTTTGACATCATGTGTAAAAAGCTTATTTCCTTTGTTTGGTGGTCCTTGAAAGCACCATAAACGTGGACGTGAACCTTGACAAGAGAAAGAAAAGGCGTGGTCGTGATGTTGCTGAGCTGTGCATATCCAACATGGCTGTCCCTGTCCCATGTGCATATCCAACATGGCTGTCCCTGTCCCATGTGCATATCCAACATGGCTGTCCCTGTCCCATGTGCATATCCAACATGGCTGTCCCTGTCCCATGTGCATATCCAACATGGCTGTCCCTGTCCCATGTGCATATCCAACATGGCTGTCCCTGTCCCATGTGCATATCCAACATGGCTGTCCCTGTCCCATGTGCATATCCAACATGGCTGTCCCTGTCCCATGTGCATATCCAACATGGCTGTCCCTGTCCCATGTGCATATCCAACATGGCTGTCCCTGTCCCATGTGCATATCCAACATGGCTGTCCCTGTCCCATGTGCATATCCAACATGGCTGTCCCTGTCCCATGTGCATATCCAACATGGCTGTCCCTGTCCCATGTGCATATCCAACATGGCTGTCCCTGTCCCATGTGCATATCCAACATGGCTGTCCCTGTCCCATGTGCATATCCAACATGGCTGTCCCCATCAACACAACAAGACACACGCGGACTTGTGCTTACCAAGGTTGCTGTAGGTGGCGCTGCCCTGGCTGGAGGCCGGCGAGTGCGAGCGACGGGACCGATTCTCCTCATCCTCTGGTTCCCCGAGGCTGGCGCTGAATCGGCCAGCCTCCCCCGACGCCAGCCCCAGATGGACTCTGGTGGCAAGGGGGGTAGCAGCGGGCAGCTCCCCGTCCCTGGCATGGCCGGCGCTGACTGGTACCTGGCTGCAGATTAGATGGGAATAATGCAGGACTTCAACTCCGCCTACTCAGACCAAGCATCATCCAAAGCACTCAATATATTCATAGTTGGAAGCCGGGGGCACTCAACCGCAGAGAGTATCAGGCTTTCATTCCTGCTTGCATTTATGTACTTCAAATATTCAGATGATCATGTTCCTTCTGGAATAAGGTGGATTGGTATGTGTGAATGGTTGAGAAATATGTGCTAATGTACAGCACACATCTAGCATACATAATAAGGGCGGGCACACTCCTTCCATCTCTATACTTCACTCATAAGCGCTGACATTTCCCACCTTGTCCCAGGGTCCTTCAATGCACCATTGTTGCCGTCACACACAAGTTATCTTAGCTTCCACACTCTCACTACTACAAAACAAATTCATATATGATGATAAATCCCTACTGGGATTATTCCTATATGACTCTTAATCCTGATTGGGATGATGCTAAATCCCTACTGGGATTATTCCTATATGACTCTTAATCCTGATTGGGATGATGCTCAATCCCTACTGGGATTATTCCTATGTGATGCTAAATCCCTACTGGGATTATTCCTATGTGATGCTAAATCCCTACTGGGATTATTCCTATGTGATGCTAAATCCCTACTGGGATTATTCCTATGTGATGCTAAATCCCTACTGGGATTATTCCTATATGATGCTCCTGGAGGGTAAGCCCCGTGAAAAGACCCGAGCCCCAGTTAGATGAATGGTCATAAGAAAGTATGATCTGATCTTGGTGAGCACTGACATCAGACGACGCAGGACAGATATCATTCCAGGTTGTCAAAGTTCCAAATCCACCAGTGCTACGTCCGGCCGTCCCGTGGTGTCTCCATTCTTGCACTTTGGTGTCTTTATCAGTTCCCAGCTTTGTTTCCCGGTCATACGAGTCAATGATGTACAAAGGAGATGACAGACGGCTTAGAAGAGCAAGGTGGTAGTCATCGTCACTCACTCACGTCTGCATGATCCCAAATCCCATGAGTCATTTCCCTTTGGGGACATTTGGACGTGTTTACTTTGCATATGACTAATAATTCATAGCACCAGAGACATCAATCCCAATTGGATGGTGGAGAACACCATCTCCACTCCGCAGTCATCTCATGCTACTGCACAAACATCTGAAATTGAATCCAACAGAGATTTGGCACATGACCACGACTGGAAGCCATGTTTGATACAGCTGGAGTGGACGCCCTGAGAAATGGGGCCAAGGAGATAAGGAAATAGTCCAAGTAGCTGCAAGCGTTGCTAGAAGCCAAAAGACGACCACAGCAGAAAAATAAGAAACACCTTGACACTCAAATACCTTCATGGCTGCTTCACCTCTCAGCGTCAGGACCTGACTTGTTGAGACGGCACGGAACCGCCTCGACTCACTTTTCACTCCCACCCCCTCCCCCCACAAACAAACCTTGTCTTTGAAATCCACGTCCACGAGAAGGTATTGGTTACGTACCCACTATAGTGGCTCACACAGCTTCCCATCTGTCACCCTGGACACCACGCAGACCTTCAAACATGCTCAGCACAGCAGGACCACGTCTTCTAGTCCTCCATGTCCTCCTACCTGTCTAAGGTGTCTAAGGTGCTGCGTGTGCAGAAAAGCACGCCCACTCGGACGAGGCAATCGCAGCAGAGTTAACCCGTCGTGTGCCAATCAAAAAGGAGAAAGGTGGAATGGAGCGCTTGTTACTTTGTTGGTCGAGCTGCTGTAAAACCACTGGAATGTGTTCCTATTTCACTGCCACGCCCACGTCAACAACACATGAAAAAGACAGGCTGGCGACATGAAAGCCTTCTACTAAAGATCTTCTATTTCTACACAGAAGACAAGGAACAGCTCCAGGTGCCGCTTCATTCATAGCTTCATGTTGGTGGAAGCGTTCTGAGAGAAATACCTTATGTCACTGACGGGAGCGGCTCTGGGGGCCTCTGTTGTTACTGGTGGGCCCGGGCTCAAAGGTCCGGCCTCCTGGTGGGGGTTAGGTGTCAGAGGTGCAGTCTCCCGGCATTCTTCTACATGTAGTTCTCCTTGTCCACCAGCAGGACCACCACCTTCCTTTTTGTAGGCAAACACGATGGTTGGTTTCTGTGAAGGATCCTGGGGTTTGGCCTCAGAGAACCAGTGCTGCTGCTGACTCGGTGGAGGCGGCAGAATATGGATCACGGTCCCATCCAGGCCCAACAACTTGCCTTTCTCTTTTTCTTTCTCTGACTTCTCTTTCTGCTCATCCTCGTCTTTTCGTCGACGGAAAAAGCTCTTAAAGGAGATCCAGCGTTTGGGTTTGGAGCTCTCTGGTGGATTACGCCGCTCCCCACTCAAGCTGCTTTCGCCTTCACTGGGGCGCACAGGAGAACTGAAGGCAGAGCTCTTGGCCCAGTTGCTAAAATGTCTCTGGAGGATGTTTGAAGCATAAGGGGACGATGTAGACCTGGGTGGGGGGAACGGGGCGTTTGGCTCTGACCTGCTGGTACAAAGGGGGAGGGCAGCAGAGGCGCTCTGAGATTTGGACAGAACTTTGCAGAGCGTACTTTTCACGGGCTTGGAAACACTTGCGTCATTTGTGGAGAGAAGAGACGCGGGTCTGGTGAGGGTTTCTCTCATGGCATCGGGCGGAAGGGCGTACAGTTCCTCAGAACTAAAAGATTTCTCACGGGCTGAAGGTGACTCTGGAGGAGAGCGGGGAGGCTGGATGGAGGCCACTATCTGGGAGAGCACAGCACTGGCCTCCACGACTCCACCAGAAGATTGTTCTGCATCATTATCCTGACTGCAACTGCGTGCTAGCGCAACAAGGCTACTTTTAGCAGTGGCTGAAAAAGGGTTCAAGGCAGCGCCAGTCACAGTGAGCGGGTCTGCAGCGGTTCTGGGTTGCAGGTTGGGTGCTTTTACTCCCACTTGGAGCGATGCTTTGGAATCTTCCAAAGATGCTTTCTCAAACGTGTCTCTGCCAGAGAGGGTTTTGTCTGTCGAGGCGGACTGGAAACTCTCAGAGGATCCAATCTCTTCGTAGGTATGGCTGGTGGCCCGACTGCCGCCCCCTTTCCCCTGCGTCAGCTGCCCACTGAGACCCAGGAAACTCTTGTACACGGCTAAATTGTCATAAGCGCTTGGATTGATAACAATTGGCACCTTGACGGCGTTCTTGGAGCTGCGGGCGTATGCTGGCTCGTCTCGGATGATGATGGGGAAAGGAGGCATGCCTGCATTGTTGAAACTGTTGAACTTGATCTCTGCTAAATTGGGCGAGTTGGCGGGCACGCTTCGGGAAGAAGACAGCCCAGCCACTGGAGATGTAGGAGCTGATTTGTGGCTGAAGTGTTGAGAGTGTATGGACTGGCCGGTGGTCCTCCCGTTCCCCAGATCAACTTTGGGGATCTTTTGGCGAGGACTTGTGCTCGACGTCCATACTTCCTGGTAACGCATGCTCCCTAGTTTCCTTCTGGACACATGAGAGTGTGCAAACGAGGTTGTTAACCCGTCAGAAGGGGAAGCCAACGGGTGACCCACAGAAGTGGCACAAAATGGTACTGACTGGTTCATGTGCTTTGGGGCAGAGTGGGCTATCTGCTCATCTTTCTTGGTCATGGAAGCTGACACGTCCACAACGGTGTAAGGTTTACAGATAACGGACTTTTCCAAATTCACAACACGGTACGGTTTAGCCTGTTCCTCTGTGGGACTGAAACTGATAGTCACTGGTTGACCTGGAAGGGCCTGGGGCATCGATGCCAACGGATCCTGATCATCTAATCTGATGGCCAGAACAGCCTTGTGAGTCTCTGGAACCTTGACAGGACCCGGTGCTCCGTGGGCCGGCTCTTCTTTTGCATGAGAAGTACAAGGTACGGGGGATTTGACCGGACGTGACTGGGTGGAGGACTGCAATCCATTTCCATCAACGTAGGAGATACTGCTCTCGCTGCTGGATGCGGTCTGTGAGTCCTCGGGGGGGGATGACGAGGATCCAGGAGAAATTGTGGGCTCTGAATTTGCAAGGAAAGCGCTTCCCTGACTGGCGTGAGGGCCATAAGGCAGAATGGCTCCAGTGGAATCTACGGAGGTGTACCCATTCAAAATTTCATCGTAGGTGTCATCGTAGTCCACTGCACAAATCCGTTGTAAAGAACGATTGCGAAGTGGGACGGTGTTCCACTTTTTGCCTGCGGCAAAGGGCACCGGGGACAACGTGGCAGCTCGGAAGTGTGCAAATCGCGGCTGGCCTCTCATGCGGATCTCCATGGCGAGTAACTCTTCATCACTTTCGTCCCAGCTCTCGTGCTCGTGGTCTCTTTCATCCTCTTCCTCGTCCTCTTCATCGTCTTCCCCCTCACTCAAAAATTCGGGGTAGCAAAAGCGCCCGCCTTCTGTGCTGATGACCTCTGTGCTATCGCTAAGGGATACCCGCTTTTGGCTGCTTCCGCTACCGCTGGTGCAACTTCCCATAGCCAAACAGCTAGCAGCCGGGACGCCCCTTTCCAGCGACCTGCGATACGAGCTACTGATCCGCCCCCAAAACAAGTCCTTTGAGACAAGTGATAGGCTATGGCCGGGGTCTAATCCCGCAATCTCTTTTAAGACATCGGTCAGTCCGCTGTTGTTGTTATTTCCACTCTGGGTCCTCGGACTAAGCTGCTCGTAGCCCTCAATCTCACTGATAGCGTCGTGCCCTTCACTGTTGGAACAGTAAGTCCTCTTACAGTTGACTCCATCGCAATTCCACACTTTGAAGGCTGACGTTTTGCCTGCTTCTGGAACGTTTGCCGGACCCGACCCTGATGAAGAGCACAGAGGCATCATAGTGGGCTTGACAGCAATGGTGGGCTTCTTCGCCACCGGTGGACGGAACTGTCCGGAGTGGGCACCAGCCTTCTGGGAGTTGTTGTTGGCAAGACTAGAGCTGGCCTTGGTCCCGTCATGGGGCAGATTATGCCGCTGCATCGGAAGTCTCTGTTCGGACCGGAGCTTCTCCCCGCCACTCAGAACAGGGGAATGCAGACTCTTTGGCTGGAAGCAGTTCTTGCACTCGCCGGGTTTCCACACATGTTCCGTGAATGTGCCGCAGGCAGACATGGCTGCTGATGCCGACAATCGTCCTTCTCGGTCAGTGGACGGGAACCCCCTCCATGAAGATGCTGACTACAGGAACCGACTGCAGTCTGACAAGGACACCTCAAAAGCCCAGCATGGGTGCGCACTGGACCTGCAAGAGTGAACAGAAGAGACGTTTGAAGTACCTTTGAAACCAATTGCTTCAACTTGCAGAAGAGCGTAGGGCCCGACGTGCACGTGCAACGTCCATATTGGATGGCAGCCTGTCTTCTCTACTTAGCTGACGTGCTAACGTGCTAAGTGTCATTGCACATTGGTGTGAGTGCCAATGTTTTTATACAGTCTGGGGTAGGCTCCAGCTTCACCATTCACCCTAATGAGGACAAATGCTATCAAAAATGAATGTATGGTACATTTACCTCTTGACTTTGTTCTACAATCTATTCCGGAATAATCTATTCCTTCCCTTTGACCTGTCTTTTCTCAAGGTGGAATTCCAATCAAAGATGCAGGAAGTGACTTTTGCGATCCAAACATGATATTAGCTGTGTCACTGTAACACATTACCCCCTGAAAATGTGGAATCCTGCACAGGTTACACGGCCCACGGGAAGTTGCATCATTCACGGGAAACCAAGCAAAAAAAAATTCACTCATTTCTTTTTCTGTATCTTCTATATTTCAAGCATGTCAGCACAGTGGTGTTACATATTGCACATTTGTGCACACATGCTAGTTGTTTGCTTTGAAAATACTGCTATGTGTTTGTGTCAACATAGCATTAGGAATGCCATGGTACACATGCTACACCTGCATACAGCACAGATGGACTATACGGTACATAGGGAGCATTTACAGCATAGAATAGAGTAGAGTAGTACAGGGGAGTGTCGGGGAGTACTGGCTTCATTTCTTCATCTTAGTGTGGAAACTACAATGTTTACACTCAAGTCTAACGCCACTCACGCACACACATTTACAGCATCTGCTAGCATGTTTGGGTATTCAGCAGCAGACTAAATGATGTGCAGGCTTCAGTGAGCATGACTTTAGAACCCACTTGGCAAAACCACAACATTACTGCATTACTGCCTCGTCACAACAAGCTCTTTCGAGTATTCTAGATTATGTGAAGTATTCTCCGTGGTCTTGTGTATTTCAATGCAACAATGATCATGTCATCACCACAATACATTCTTTGGAATGGAAAAGAATTTTGCAATTTGATCCCAAAAAAAAACCTCATCCTACCATCACTGTCAAATTCTGACACAATACTAACATGTCGCCTCTCGCCACTGTTCCTGTCACTCAACACACCCCGCCCCCACGCCAGCGAATGCCAATCTCTGGGCAGGACAGCCCAGCAAGACGGTGGAGCAGCTGATTCACCGCGTCTGTTCTAAATAAACACCTTTTATTTACTCCACATGACATTCAACACCATTCTCAGACGCACGCGTCACGTAGCACAGCATTCCTGTCACATACACAATCTCCCATCCTAAAAATAGCACAGCCTTCCTGTCACATACACAATCTCTGATCCTAAAAATAGCACAGCCTTCCTGTCACATACACAATTTCTGATCCTAAAAATAGCACAGCCTTCCTGTCACATACACAATCTTTGATTTGTGTTGTGGCGGCTAGAAATAACAGATTGTGGAAGATCTGCCGTTATGATATGCTGACATGCTACTGTTGTGATATGCTACTGTTATGATAAGCTATGATGTGCTACTGTTATGATATGCTATGATATGCTACTGTTATTATATGATACTGTTATGATTGCTATGATATGCTACTGTTATGATATGCTACTGATATATGCTACTGATAAGATATGCTATGGTATGTTCTCATCTGAAATTGTATGATATGATATGCTGTCATATATGATATATGGTATGATATGATACTCATATGATATGCTACTGTTATGATATGCTACCGATATAATAAGGGTTGACACACAACCACACAAGCTAACCCTGCTAGCTTCCACTCAGGCTCAGATGTCTGGGTTGTGAGTAAACATCGACTGCTGTTTCTTCAGACCCGCCAACAGTCTCCTTCTCCTTCTCCTTCTCCTTCTCCTTCTCCTTCTCCTTCTCCTTCTCCTTCTCCTTCTCCTTCTCCTTCTCTCTTCTCCGCTGTGACCAAGGTTCTATTCTTTAACACACCACCCTAAAAGATGCCAAGGTGGCTGGCTGCACTTTACCTGCTCTGCACGGGCATAAACAGTTTGCTTGCTTGTTACTATAGCGCCGTCCAGTGGTCATCATCGGAACAGCAGGTAAGTTGACTGAAAATGCAGCTAATTTTTAGACTTTATAAAATGGCATCGCGGGCCCGCAGGCCCACCCGCCCACCCGCCTGCTCTAATATGGTGCAAATACTCCCGTACCAACACTAATACTCTAACAATACTAACATCCCCATACTAATACTCCTATACAACAGTAATACTCTGATACAAATACTCCCAAACCAATACACTAAATACTCTAATAATACTAATACTAATAATTCTTATACTCTGATACTACCAGTCCAATTAGTCCAATTACAACTCTAATAATACCAGGGCTGGCCAATATGGCCTCCATAGCTCCTCCTCCGTAGCTGGGCGTAGCCAAGGGGTGCTCCAAGCTAGCAGCCACCCCCAGGGTAAACAATGGAGCAAGAGGCAGGTGACCAACGTGACTAACGATGAACATCCTCATCTTTTTCCTGATTGCGGTGTCGCCACAGTTTGGGTTTTTTTTTTGATCCGCACACTGATTTTGGCTTCAGCGCTTTATATTCCGCGTGCCCTTTCTGACCAACACCAATGGTGCTCAAAGCCAAAGTCCAGAACGCTAACCACTACGCCATCTACGTATATGTTGTATCTACAGTGGTATGACAACGTTTTGGCCACCCCTGGTGATGTTCCTGACGTTCCTCTCTAAATGACTGCTTATTGGGATCAGCCATTCCAGGTAAAGATATCACAGAGCAGACCAACACGGGGATGGATGACAAGTCCAACGGACTTGATAGGATTTACAGAACGTGTAGGTCAACTAAAGTAGGCAGGTGCACGCATTTGGGCACCTTTGAGCCCCTTTACCACTCGTTATTGGAAGACGTCATTGACCCTTGATCTGCGTACACAAGTGGGGGCCGATGGCAAGTTGCATCTTCTTTGAAGAGTAGCACCACAGAATCCAGACCCTCATTGGGGGCATTATTCCTGATAAAGGAGGGTCTACTAAATATTGATGTCACTTTTATGCCTACTTTAGCTGACATAACGAGTGCAGACTTTCTGTAAATCCCATCAAGTTCATTGGACGTCTCATCCATCCCTGTGTTGGTCTGCTCCATGATATGGATGATCCCAGCAACCGCTCATTTAGAGAGGAACGTTACCATGGGTGCCCCAACTTCTCCATAACACGGTATATGTCCTTTCCATATCCTGTGTCCATATGTGTATGTGTGTATAGTCATGGAAAAACAGACGAGACCACGTTGTTTCTCGGGTTCCTCGTTGATGTGAACAACTAAAGGCACTTTGGTCCGGACAAATAGAACCATGACAACTAAAGGTACTTTGGTCCGGACAAATAGAACCATGACAACTAAAGGTACTTTGGTCCGGACAAATAGAACCATGACAACTAAAGGTACTTTGGTCCGGACAAATAGAACCATGACAACAAAAGGCACTTTGGTCCGGACAAATAGAACCATGACAACAAAAGGCACTTTGGTCCGGACAAATAGAACCATGACAACTAAAGGTACTTTGGTCCGGACAAATAGAACCATGACAACAAAAGGCACTTTGGTCCGGACAAATAGAACCATGACAACAAAAGGCACTTTGGTCCGGACAAATAGAACCATGACAACAAAAGGTACTTTGGTCCGGACAAATAGAACCATGACAACTAAAGGTACTTTGGTCCGGACAAATAGAACCATGACAACTAAAGGTACTTTGGTCCGGACAAATAGAACCATGACAACTAAAGGTACTTTGGTCCGGACAAATAGAACCATGACAACAAAAGGTACTTTGGTCCGGACAAATAGAACCATGACAACAAAAGGCACTTTGGTCCGGACAAATAGAACCATGACAACTAAAGGCACTTTGGTCCGGACAAATAGAACCATGACAACTAAAGGCACTTTGGTCCGGACAAATAGAACCATGACAACTAAAGGTACTTTGGTCCGGACAAATAGAACCATGACAACTAAAGGTACTTTGGTCCGGACAAATAGAACCATGACAACAAAAGGTACTTTGGTCCGGACAAATAGAACCATGACAACTAAAGGCACTTTGGTCCGGACAAATAGAACCATGACAACTAAAGGTACTTTGGTCCGGACAAATAGAACCATGACAACTAAAGGTACTTTGGTCCGGGCAAATAGAACCATGACAACTAAAGGCACTTTGGTCCGGACAAATAGAACCATGACAACAAAAGGTACTTTGGTCCGGGCAAATAGAACCATGACAACAAAAAGAGCTCGCATGAGTTTCATCTTTGGGCAGCGCGATGCCATAGCTATTGATATGACAGCTGCAATGGCTTTGGTTATGATGAAGAAAAGCATGCTATGGATGGGTTGCTATGGATATCAGATCTTGGATCAAACGCCATCATCATCATCATCATCATCATCATCATCATCATATCTGTCCAAACTCATGTATATATGGCTACATACTGTATGCTCGGCCCATATATTGGATCTAGCTTCTATCTACATGTTGTATTTACATATATGTTGGCCCACTATGATGTGTCTATGTTGCCTGTATCACGAGGCGTGGCGTGGAAACGTCACGTAAGCTGGGACACACAGAAGAAGAAAGTTGACATTTACGTGGCCAGAGTGTAAAAAGTTGGAGTTAGACGCGGACGGGGGGACTCGTGTTGTGTTGTCAAGAAGAAGAAGAAGAAGCCGCTAGCTAACTTTTTCTTACCTCCCACTCTCTCGCCCACTCTCTTCTTCCTCGTCTTCTTTTTCGACGCTTTGTTTTCTTGTCATTAAAATAACCGGCGTTTCTTTCGTGTCTCCGAGTCTAGATAGTCTTATTTGTTCCAGGGTTCCTGGTGTCTTATGTCCCTTGTCTTTCTGCGTGGAAAGGACAACTGCATTCTTTTCAGCCTGGCAGGGGAGCGCGCTCCCTGGGATCTGGGCTGGCCAAAGACAGCAGCGTGAACGCGCACCTCTCAGTCGGGGGGGGGGGGTCGTGTAGTTTTGGATTTACATACTTGCTTTGGCAAATTATATATATATATAATTATGTTATGTTAAAATATAGGTTATGTGTATGTTAAAATGAATCTGATTAATCAGATTTTTAAATGCATTAATCATGATTAATCACCATTAATAACTGTCTGAAATATGCCCATTTTTACTGTATTTGATGAATAGAATTATTAATGACTATATGTGTATATATATATATATATATATATATATGTGTGTGTATTGTGCTTTCCCAAATAATTTTTCTTCAGGCGTGCGTGACACAAGTCGAGACTTGAGCAAGGCGTTCTCCGCCGCTGCATAGATAGACGTGTCTTTTATTCTTCCTTGTTGACATATATATGATTCCGATAAATGATGCATCTCCACCTGGTTTTATTGTGTGGAGGCGAGCCACGACCGGAAGTGTCCTGTAAACGGGTGACGTGAACATTCTACATATACTTAAGTTTTAGTTGGACTGATACTTACATTTGTTTGCTGATCTGAAAGAGACAAACATGCAAGGAAAGAGGAAACGGGAAGGGGGCACCCCAGCGTAGACACGTTCCTATGACAACGGGTGATGGGATGGGATGCATGTGTACAGGAGGGCTCATACGTACGCACGCTAGATTATGTGGCTGTGCTACAAGAGAGCAGCCAGGAGACAGGAAGTGTCAGGCGGCGAAAGGAAGGGTAAGGAAAAAAGGAAAAAAGGAGGAGGCATCGTGGTGATTGAAAACAGGAAGCCACATCATGTTGACTCAACAGTAAGAACAGTCCACAGCTGGTCACGGCTGCTTTAGTGGGCTGTCCACTCATTGTAGGACGGCCATGTCCTCAATGCCGTTAGCTGAAGTCTCTGCTTCCCAAATAGTGGGGCGGGTCTTTAGGGACTTCAGGAATGGGAAACAAATGTGGCGTTCCCTCGCTTCCCCTGTTAGGTTAAGTCAGGTCGGGTGCTGTGGTGCCGAGTACAGGAAGATGAGCAGGAGTGACGTAAAAGAAGAAGATATCTTGTGCTCATGTGGACTTTATTGAAAAAAGGAGATGGATGATACCAATTATTGTTTCCTGTGCATGCAGCTAGATCAATAAGGTACTACGTATGAAAAAGAAATAAATAACCAAGGAGCTACATCATCATCATCATCATCATCACCACCACCTTTGCAGGTACTGAAAGTGTTTTCGAGGGAGGGCGGCAGTGACGGCTGAGGGCTGGCGTGCTTCTCTCCTTCTCTGATGGGACCCGCCCCGATTATCTGACAGAGGACAAGAGGTGATGGGAAGTCATTTGACATTGATCTGCTAATACCTCCGCCAAGGCAGGATGCCATGTATTTCTTGTCTGGGTACTGGGTGTACTCGCTTTTTATTCCAGATTACCGCTACCTGTTGCTATTATTATGCCTTTTCCAGAGATGACTTTCTTCCGCCTTCCCATGGAGTACAACAGTCTTACATGACGGGATATAGCGCCACCTGCTGTGCATTACCTGTCCAAGCGGTTGACCAGGTCTCTCACAGTGTTGATGAGGTTCTCGTGTTCTTGTGGGCTGCTGACTATGATGCTGTGCAGCTTCTTCATGTAGGCGTCGATGCTGTCCAGCGTGGCCATCTCTCCGCTTCCTGGGCCACAAACGTAGAGAGAATGCCCACCATTATATACGTGTACCATGTGTACTTGCATATGTGTGGACGTGACGGTACCTACATATGTGTGGACGTGACGGTACCTACATATGTGTGGACGTGACAGTACCTACATATGTGTGGACGTGACGGTACCTACATATGTGTGGACGTGACGGTACCTACATATGTGTGGACGTGACGGTACCTACATATGTGTGGACGTGACGGTACCTACATACGTGTGGACGTGACGGTACCTACATACGTGTGGACGTGACGGTACCTACATATGTGTGGACGTGACGGTACCTACATACGTGTGGACGTGACGGTACCTACATACGTGTGGACGTGACGGTACCTACATATGTGTGGACGTGACGGTACCTACATATGTGTGGACGTGACGGTACCTACATACGTGTGGACGTGACGGTACCTACATACGTGTGGACGTGACGGTACCTACATACAGTATGTGTACTTATATGTGTGTAGATGCAACGGTACCTATATATGTGTAGATGCAACGGTACCTATATATGTGTACTTACATGTGTGTAGATGTGACAGTACTTACACGTGTACTTCCATACGTGTAGATGTGACGGTACCTACATATGCGTACTTCCATACGTGTAGACGTGACGATACCTACATACAGTATGTGTACTTACATGTGTGTAGATGCGACGGTACCTATATATGTGTACTTACATGTGTGTAGATGTGACAGTACTTACACGTGTCCTTCCATACGTGTAGATGTGACGGTACCTACATATGCGTACTTCCATACGTATAGATGTGACGGTACCGACATATGTGTACTTCCATATGTGTAAATGTGATGGTACCTACATGTGTAGATGTGACGGTACCGACATATGTGTACTTCCATACGTGTAGATGTGACGGTACCTACATATGTGTACTTCCATACGTGTAGATGTGACGGTACCTACATATGCGTATTTCCATACGTATAGATGTGACGGTACCGACATATGTGTACTTCCATACGTGTAGATGTGACGGTACCTACATATGCGTACTTCAATACCTGTAGATATGACAGTACCTACATATGCGTACTTCCATACCTGTAGTTGTGACGGTACCTACATATGCGTACTTCCATACCTGTAGTTGTGACGGTACCTACAAATGCGTACTTCCATACGTGTAGGTGTGACGGTACCTACATATGCGTACTTCCATACGTGTAGATGTGACGGTACCTACATATGCGTACTTCCATACGTGTAGATGTGACGGTACCTACATATGCGTACTTCCATACGTGTAGATGTGATGGTACCTACATATGCGTACTTCCATACGTGTGGATGTGACGGTACCTACATATGCGTACTTCCATACGTGTGGATGTGACGGTACCTACATATGCGTACTTCCATACGTGTGGATGTGACGGTACCTACATATGCATACTTCCATACGTGTAGATGTGACGGTACCTACATATGCGTACTTCCATACGTGTAGATGTGACGGTACCTACATATGCGTACTTCCATACGTGTGGATGTGACGGTACCTACATATGCGTACTTCCATACGTGTGGATGTGACGGTACCTACATATGCGTACTTCCATACGTGTGGATGTGACGGTACCTACATATGCGTACTTCCATACGTGTGGATGTGACGGTACCTACATATGCGTACTTCCATACGTGTGGATGTGACGGTACCTACATATGCGTACTTCCATACGTGTGGATGTGACGGTACCTACATATGCGTACTTCCATACGTGTGGATGTGACGGTACCTACATATGTGTACTTCCATATGTGTGGATGTGACGGTACCTACATATGCGTACTTCCATACGTGTGGATGTGACGGTACCTACATATGCGTACTTCCATACGTGTGGATGTGACGGTACCTACATATGCGTACTTCCATACGTGTGGTGTGATGACGGAAGCAGGCGAGTGCGGCTGTTCACCTGGCAGAGGCACGGAGGAGAAGCTGGCGGCGAGTGCCTGTCGTAGGGTGTCCAGGTGCTGGTGGAGGAGGCCGTTACGTCCCCTCTCTTGCATCACGTCGCCCTCCAGCCGCTCCACGGCGCCACGCATGCTCTCCACATGCTTCTGGAGAGCCGCGTTGCGCTCCTCGTACTCCATGTTGGTCTTGCGCAACTGCCGCATCTCGGCCTCGCGAGCTGTGGAGGAGGAAGAGGGTGTTTGTTGCGAGCAGGATTGTGTTATGTGAATCAGCTGCTGACCTTTGCTGTGGTTGAGGAACTCCTCTGTGAAGATGGGAATGTCAAAGACGCTTCTGTCCTTCCCCTCGGCATCCTTCTGGTGATGCAAGCAACACACAAGAGAAACAACATTTATCTCCGACATGCTGACAGCACCTCGGAAGGAGTAGGACAGGAGGAGGCGCTCCCACCTCATGGAGAACCTCACTGGCCGCCTGGCTGCCAACATCTGCCCAGGAAGGAGAGAAGAAAAGAGGACAGCAGATGATGTCAACCATTCTTCAATGTGAGGCGCCCGTGCGTGTGACGATATGGTGCGTGTGAAGAATGCACACGTTGGAAGGTCGGGAGTTCACCTCCTCTGTGCCGCTTCCCCTTCTGCTTGTCCTGGACCTTCCTGGTGAAGTGTTTGTAGGCCTCCGTCTTCTGGTACTTCTCCAGCTCCCTCATGTAGCGCTCCTTGTCGCGCTCCGCCTCGTCCAGGTATTGCTGTTTCTCCTCCGGGGGCAGCTTGCTCCACTCGTTGCCCAGCATCCTGGTGATCTCCGGGAAGGGCACGTCGGGACGCTCGGCCCGCAGCTGCTCCCGCCGGTCGTTCATGAAGCGAACGTAGCCCGTCAGTGGCGCCTTGGGGGCGTTCCGGTCCTTCATGGGCTTCTTCCGCTTCCGCCCCTTGGTCCAGCTGCTCCGCCTCGTCTTCTGAGATGCAAAAATGACAAAGATCTCAGGCGCCTGAATGAAGACAAAAGGCTGAGCAAGACCGCGACACGTTTGGTACCTCTTCTCCATTTCTCTGGCTGCTGTTGTCCGTGTTGGCCGCGGGCGACTGCTGCTCCTCCATGCCTTCTCGACAACAGGACATGCATACTTCATCCCAACACTTGGTAAAGACAAGCCATGGAAGATGGCTGGACATAAACCAAAACACTGCCGACTAAACACCAACTTTTCATGTCAAACATCCTGGAGGACATTTCTGCCACAAACACAAGGGCAAACATGTAGGTTTCCTTCCCAGCTTCTTCTTAAACAATATAACATCTATGCATGACGCCTTCGGTGCCTACCTTTATCTACCATTTTTATATTTGATCTTATATTCCTTTATACTTGATTCTATGTATTTCTTTCCGACACTGGAGATGCCAGTGTCCCTGAGGGAATTCCAAAGGGATTACTAAAGTATTCTGTCGGTCTTGTATTCCAGACAACGAAAATACGAGGACGCATGTTCTCCCCGTGCATGGGTGGCTTTTCTCCGGGGACTCCGGTTTCCTCCCACATTCCAAAAACACGCTAGGTTAATTGGCCACTCCGCTTGGGAGCCAAAATCCGACTCTCGAAAAAGAGCCGAAATGTTCCTGACTTTGAATTTGCCGCTTTGTGATGATACACCGCCCTCTACTGGATGGGAACCCGCATTGCACTCCAATAGCAACGCCAAAGACATTTTGTCCTGGATGATTGACGTCACTTTGTAAGTCTTTCTAAGACCACCGACTTTGTAATGAAGAAAGACACGTCCAGATAGAAAAAGTCAACATTGTATACGCACTTGCATGGAAACACTACCTCTCCAAAGGCAAAGGTCGCTACGCTATTAGACTGGCTTTTCAAGGTGACGTTTGAAGGCGCGGACATATGACAAACGCACTACTATTGTTCTTACTACCAGATGTTATTTCCACTAACAGAAACCAGTACAAATAGAATAATCTTGTTGGTGACGTCACTGATAACGTTACGTTTCGGTTACGTTAGCCAACACCAAAATGTAAAATTATCACGTAGGGACAACAAATACTTATTTTATGCATCGTTTGCAATGTTAAACAAGAGCCTGAATGGCAAGAGCTTAAATGAAAGTTAAAACGAGAATCAACGGTGGTATTTTTGGCAATTAGCTGGCGAGCTAGCCGGCTGTGCTGCAGACGTTAGCCCGTGTTAGCGAGCAGCACGGCCGGTATGAGCGATCCAACGTGTGCCCAACGGGACAGAGTTTGACATTAACGAGGATAAAGACGTCACATAAACAACACAAGTCAAACCAACCTTTGGGAATGTGAAGCGTTCCTGACGGCGAGGGAATGTTCCTCTATCAAAACAATACAGCGAGCCTCCGTCTAGAGCTGTGCATGTAGATCGGCTCAGTGCAGTTTTCTATGCAAGGTGGACGCCGGCCTTTTGACGCCTTAGAGTGTCATTCCTGCCTCGTTTTTGTTTCTAATGTTCTAAACAGCTTAACTCATGAGGATTATACAGCATTACTTTATAAAAGCCCGACAGATATGCACCATAGGTCAGGCTCTGCTCTAGTTGGTGACTTTCTAGATGGTTCTTCTTCGTGTCGGAAACTGACTAAATGACACTTGGGCTGTTGCTACCACCTAATGGCCTTTTCTATACTGCAAATATATACAACTACATTACTCATAGCGCTATTATTCATTTAATGACATACATATGTAATATTATAGTATTACAAATACAAAAGTAAAAAAAAGGTACTGACATTCTTATTTGTGTCAACTAAACACTATAACCAATAACACACACACAACATAAGTATGTATAAAATAATATACTACACACAGCCTATAGTGTGTATAAAAATCACGTGATAGAAGTTGTGTTATTGTGCTGTCATTGAATGAAGACTTTCCAGACCGGCTAGCGCATCTTTAGCTTAGTCTCAGCTGCTTTAGCTTAGCGTCAGCTGCTTTAGCTTAGCATCAACTGCTTTAGATTTGCATCTGCTAGCATCATCTGCTTTAGATTAGCATCAGCCATTTAGCTTAGCGTCAACCACTTTAGATTAGCGTCAACTGATTTAGCTCTAGCTTAGCATCAGCAGCGTTACATTATTGTCAGCTGTTTTAGATTAGCATCAGCTCCTTTAGCTTAGTCAGCTGCTTTAGCTTAGCATCAACAGCTTTATCTTAGCATCAGCTGCTTTAAATTAACATCAACTGCTTTAGATTTGCATCTGCAAACATCAGCTCCTTTAGATTAGTGATCAGCAGCTTTAGCTTAGCATCAGCAGCTTTAGATTAGCGTCAGATGCTTTAGCTTTGCGTCAGCTGCTTTAGCTTAGTGTGAGCTGCATTAGCTTAGCATCAGCTGCTTTATCTTGGTGTGAGCTGCTTTAGCTTTAGCTTCGCATCAGCTGCTTTGGAGTCAGATGCTTTAGCTTAGCATCAACTAGCTAAAAAGCTTCAAACTCCACAAACACAACCACTCACTACACATGCACAAGAATGAAGGTCAATAAATACGGATGCTGGAGGAGTCCCTGAGCATCGCCATGGCAACACTACTTGGAACGAGCCGGCCTGCGGTGATGACGAAGATGAGCTGGAAGCAGGCTATCATTTTCGCCCAAAGCCGTCTGGGTTGACTGTGGATTGGCCAGCCTTCTCGTCACCATGTTGTAGGGCGGAGCCAAGGTTTGATGTGGCGCAGGTGGACAGTGGACAGTCCTTCATGGTGGATAAGCTAGGGGTGGGGGGTTGGTTAGCAGCAGGCGAGGCATCTTTAATAACAAATGCTGTGTGATCTGAAAGGTGGAAGGTCATACCTTACGCCCGTTGGAGGACGACGGGCGCTAAAAGACAAACAGGAAGCTAAAGTTAGGAAAAAAGCGGTAAAAAGACAATAACCCCCCAATCCGTGGAAAGCCCCCGCCTGAATGCTGACCTTAACACCTTCAACACCGGATGTGCCCCCTGACCTCCTCCTCTTCCCTTTCCTCTGACCCCCTCCCTGCACTGAAGATCTGACTAAGCAGTGTCAGAGACAAAAGACCAAAAAGGCTCCAGTGCCCCTCCTGCCTGAGATTCTGCGCTGACCAACTGACCCCCATCTTTACTCAGATGGTCAATAGAAGTGCCCCCTACCTCAAACACTCCACCATCATTCCAGTCCACAAGAAAGCCCTCCATCTCAGGATGAAATGACTACAGACCTGTGGCTCTGATACCTGTGCTCACCAAACCCTTTGAGGGACTGGTGCTGAGCCACCTGCAGAACATCACAGGCCCCTGCTGGACCACCTGCAGTGTGCCTACAGGGCAAACAGGTCGTGGATGATGCAGTCAGGATGGGACAGCACGACATCTTGCATCACATCGACTTCCTGTTTGTGGACTTGAGCGCGGCGTTCAACATCATCATCCCGGAGATCCTCCACCTGAAGCTCTCCCAGCTCACCGTGCCAGCCTCCACCTGTCACCTGATCACCCGCTTGCTGACTGACAGGAGCCAGCGTGTGAGGCTGCACCCGGACCACCCGGGGGTGTGTTCTCTCTGCACTGCTCTTCTCCCTCTTCACCGATGACTGCACCTCAGGGGACCCTTCCGTGAAACTCCTGAAGTTTACAGACGACACGACAGTCATCGCTCTCATCTGGGATGGCGAGGAGTCTGCATACAGACGGGAGGTGGACCAGCTGGTCCTCTGGTGTGGTCACAACTATCTGGACTTGAATCCGCTCAAGACAAGATGACAGCGGACGTCAGGAGAGACCCCCCTCACTACCCTCGACAGCGCAGTGTCTCATGTGGATACCTTCAGGTTTCTGGGAACCACAATGTGAAGTGGTCTTCTCACATAGACACCACGTAAAAAGGACTAGTCCAGAATGTTATGAATGTAAATACAGATCATGTCCTGGTTTATTCATCACACACCCATTTACTTGAATTGGACTGTCATGATGTTACCATCATTTTTAAACATCGGGGGAGCAGTCTCAGGAAGGACATCCAGACTCTGAACTCTAACCTGTCTGCCGGTGGAAGAAACCTCCTGTAACACAAACACACATCACAACAAACACACGGTTGTTTTTTACTCACATGAAGTCTGATGCAGACGTCTCATTGGCTGTAAACAAGGTGTGGTTGGATGCAAGGGTGGAGGTGAGGTTGGACGTAATGAAGGTGTGGTTGGATGCAAGGGTGGAGGTGAGGTTTTGGGTGTAGTCGGTTGAATGGTGTGAGGTGTTGTTGGAGGCAAGAATGCTGTAGAAGAAAATGAAAGTAAAAAGTCAAATGGGAACGACAGAGTTAGCATGTTAGCATAAACTCACTGTGTCATGTTGCCCTTCACGGCACACCTAAACACAAAGTACATCATGTCTCATACGTGTCTCATACGTGACATCTCACCCAGGCTGAGCAGGCGGTCTGCAAGATGGCCGAGCCGAAACGCACATGATGACGATGATGGACATGTGGAGCGTCTTCATGGCTGGACGAGCACGAGTGGACATGTTGGCTTGCTGGGCGTCCGTCTTTTATAGCACAGCGTCCAAGGTCACACGCTCACGTGGTGCTCAGGCTTTCTGTCAGAAGGTCTTGTTGTCCTGGCGTCAACATTTGCTCTCTCGGTTTATGGGAACAACGTGCGTCCTGCTTTGTTGACACAACCTTCCAGCAGCCTTCTATTGTGTGTGTAAAAAACACTACAAACCCGTTTAGTTATGTCAAATGAATCATTCTCGTTAACTCAAAGAGCTGACAAGTTTTGGATTTTTAAACTTCAGTTGATGAGTTGTGTTCTCCAGTGATGGGAAGAACGGCCTTTAAATTAACGGCGTTACTAACGCCGTTACTTTTTTCAGTAAAGGGTAATCTAACTAATTACTCTTACTGTCAGCATAACGCCGTTACCATTTTCGACACCGTTACCGAAGCCGCCTAAAAACTAACCTGCAGCGCAGTGACAGTTGCAGAGTGATGGGTGGGGGGTGGGGGGGGGGGGATAACCACATAAGCATGAGGATTGGCTAAGGTTTGGTAAGATTGCGTCTTCAGCCAATCAGAGAACTTGGGTGGGCGGGTGTTTGGAGCACATCCAAAGTGCCAGGAGTAGATCCAGCATAGAGATGGCGAGTGAGGAGGACTCTAGTGAGAAGACAGCGTTTGCCAAAGGGAAGTACAGACACTACTTTAACCTCGTTGAGGTCAAAGGTGGAGTAACTCAGTTACTTTTTTGGAGAAGTAACTAGTAATATAACTAATTTTTACTTTTTTTTTATTTTACTTTTTTAAAGTAACGTGCCCAACACTGGCGTTGACTCATCTAGAATGTGGACGTGACCATTTCAAACACAAGGGGACTACTTTCCATTGCGTATGGATATGTTGATATGCGGTACCTGAACCATCATCACTGACACCACGTGTATCACGTCCGGCTAGCTCATTGGCTAATGCTTGGGACTGATAGCAGAGAAGCAGCTTGATTACCCAGCGACTGTTTACTCAATATATTCATTCATTCATTCATTCATTTTCTACCGCTTTTTCCTCACGAGGGTCGCGGGGGGTGCTGGAGCCTATCCCAGCTGTCTTCGGGCGAGAGGCGGGGTACACCCTGGACTGGTCGCCAGCCAATCACAGGGACTCAATATATTTTTTTTTTACAATTTCAAGGCTGCGGGTGAAGTTATTTGTCATTGATTAAAGTCATTTGAATTGATTAAAGTTGTTTGTGATGTGTTTGGAGTGAGCTTAGTGAAACGTCAGCATAAATTAGCAACAATGGCTAGCAAGGCGCGTGTTCCCATGCTTCCGCTTCCGTATCAGCTGGCTCCGCCCCCTGAGTGCTGAGGCAGAGCAGTGACGGAACAAGAACATGGCGGCTCAAGCGCTGCCATGACGACACGTCACAGAGGCTTTGAAAGAAGAGCGGAGGATGGCGGTGGAGACATTTAACCGACTTTATCGCTTAAATCACATCAAAGTACACAAACTGTCACACGACAACGTTTCACTTCCTGGAAAGCCAACAAGACAACGATCACGTGGGGGAGTGGGGAAATGGAGACAGACATCACTTAGATACCATTAGCAGGTGCATTTATCTCATTTATCGAAAGTCGTCGGCGGAGAACATGCCCTTGGCCCGCCGCAGAATGGAGTCCTTGGAGGCGTCGTACGGATGCTCTTTAGACGGGATCTCCAGCACGGCCGGGATGGACTGCATGTGGGCGTCGATGGCGTGACGGATCATTTCGGCAATGAACTGATTGATGAGGATGATGCCGATGTCGTTCCGAGCCAGGAAGCTCCTGGGAAGAAGACACGCCGATCATCTACGAGCATCTACCATCACGTTGCAAGACCTCAACCAAATAAGAGCTAGACGACGCGGTGGTAAATTCATCTCGCGGGTCCAGGTTGCCCAGAATGCTGTTCGTACGCATGCGCCAGTCTCCGAGGGGACGCCACCATCGCCATTGTTTGCACCACCAACAAGACGAATTGAAATAAATGGTGTTTTTAAAGTGAGACACATTGAAAGCTAGGTTAGCCGTTTCACGTTGTCTATCAGCATGTAGCCTCCAGCCGCGGGTCACATGACCTGTTTAGCCCCCTATATCGGCGAGGAGGAACACGGCGTTTGTCATAAATTTGTCCTATTCTCGAATATGAACACTGAACTATTCCGTCTAAGTTCACTCAAGCGTAGTGGGCGTTCACCACGAACAACGCATTATGCAATAGGCGTGATGACGCAAGAATGTGAGTGCCTGCGGATGGTGAATAAGAATAAAAACGACTGGAGATAAACATGCATGATATTGATATGATATTGTGGTAAATGACGTAGATGGACTCACTTGAAGGTCTCCTCGATTTCCGTGATGCTCGTGTCCTTCTCCACCACCAGGAAATTGGGCTTTCGGTTCTTGTTGAGTTCGCCGATCCCACCGAGTAAGAATCCGGTGCATGTGTCTTCGTCGCCGATAACAGCGATCAATTTCCCGCGGCCGGCCATGACAAAATGAGACGAGACTTTTTCAAATTCACGGAGGAAATTTGCTCGCTAGCTTGAAATTGCAGATCATGTGACGGTCAGCTGACCGGCACTTCCTGTGAGCTCGCGCCCCCTGCTGCTGGGAAGCTGGCCGATAAAAAGCAGAGCCGCTTTACTCGCCGGTAAGCCTTGGATTCAGTAGAAGTTGTTATAAGGAGCGGTGCTATCGCAAACATTGATCCGGTGTCCTCCAATATTGGTCAAGTGTGTGATCAAAATCGCCACGTCAGACAAATTGTCATTTTCCCCACAGCCTTGAAGCGCTCACAGTCACGTGAAAGCACGCGTACACAAGCCGGAAGTGATGGCTGCCCGCGACCAAGCGTAAACAGGACGGAGAAGAAAGCAAAGATGGTGAGTTGGCGGGGCTCGGGGGCTTTTTTTAAACCTGGTTTTATCTCCTAGTTGAACAAGCTCGTGTGCTTCTAGACCACGGCGGCCCTGACTGCGGGTCTGGAACGGATTCCGGACCAGCTCGGGTATCTGGTGATCAGCGAGGACGGGGTTCTGGCCGTGAGTGAGCCACACGTACTTGTATCTTGGCGGAGTCACGAGTGTTGCTGGTGACGACGCAGGACGTTGTGTGTTCAAGTCTTCAGGTGAGCTGGAAAACGACGAGCACACGGCGGGTGTGCTGATGCAGATGGTCCGCACCGCCAGTCGCTTCCGGTTGTCGGGATCCACTGACGTGCCCTTCAAACGCATGTCAGGTAAAACACACACACACACGTCTCAGACACACACACTTACTAACGTGTTGTCCCCCCCCCAGTGGTTCTGGATGATTTTGTTTACGCAGTGACGGTTTCCGGTCAGAAGGTTTTTGTGGTGAAACGTCAGAACAACCCACAGGAAGCAATCAGTGTGTAGGGACGGCAACCGGAAGTGTGGTGTGTCACGTGCAACTGAGGCTTCATGTTTGAATAAAATGTTTCAACTTTTCATTGTTGGCCTGCTTGGTGATGATGATGATGATACATGTTGCTTTACTGAAGAAAAACACTTTTATTGCATCACATTGATCAATGACCACCTGGCATAAGCCCCGCCCCTTACCCAGAACATCACTCACAGATTTAGGAGTAAAAACATGCGTAATAACATAATAATAATAATAATAAAAGAGGATAATGGGAGTCCGTGACGCCGCCTCCAGCTGACACCTTTATAATTTAAAAGAAAAAACTCCTGTGAAAGTCCTGTGAAAAGCTCCGCCCCCGACGTGGTGACATCACGCCGACGTCCAACCCGGTGCATTCCTGGTCCCGTGTCTGGTGGTCTAGTGTTTGGCCAGCTCGTTGGACAGCCAGTCCAGGCCCTCGTACAGACCCGTCCCCTGGGTGGCGCAGGTGGGCTGCATGTGCCACTGAGCGTGTGGCAGACGGGAGGAGTTAAAACTTGCGAGCCTTCACCAGAGTGATGATGATGATGATACGTACGGTCCGGCTGCGCAGGTTGTTCAGGCCCAGTTTTTCTGTGAGTTGGCTGACGTCCAGAGCGTTGGGAAGATCCTGTTTGTTGGCAAACACCAGCAGCACGGCATCCTTCAGCTCGTCCTCCTGGATCTGGAGACGCAATCACATGACCCATGACATGGCTCCTCTGGTGATACCTTTTAGACTTCCCCAATGCTGGCGTCAGACCATCTTGGAAAGCTCATCCGCCGACTCGGCCACACGCTCCCTGTCGTTGCTGTCCACCACAAAGATCAGACCCTGCGGGTGAACACTTCCTGTTCTTATTCTTGCTAGACTCACGTGACCTGTGTGTACGTTACCTGCGTGTTCTGGAAGTAATGTCTCCACAGGGGTCGGATCTTGTCCTGACCGCCCACATCCCAGACGGTGAAGCAGATGTTCTTGTACTCCACCGTCTCCACGTTAAACCCTTCACACGAGGATTCAGAGTGTCAAAGCTACACATGTTAAAAGACCGGATACGGTCACGTCCGTTCGCCCATACCGATGGTTGGGATGGTGGTGACTATCTCCCCCAGCTTCAGTTTGTACAAAATTGTAGTTTTGCCGGCTGCGTCCAGGCCCACTGTCGCACAAGAAGCAGATAATCAACGTGTTCGTCCACTGAGAACACAATCATCTTTCTGACAGTTAGCACAGGGCAGCTAGCCGCGTTAGCCGCGTTAGCCGCGTTAGCCGCGTTCGCCACCGCTCACACAGCAAAGTTAGCTCAGCAGCTAGCTGCTCGGCGTATCCTCGCACTCACCCATCAGTATCCGCATCTGCTTCTTGCCAAACAGCTTCGCAAACAACACCGACATCGTCAGACCCATTTTGACAAAAGTGTCCCGGATGAGCCCCGCGAGAGGAAAACAAGTGATTCCGGAAGATGAGCGGAGATCGGCAGCGGAATTGGCGCAGCTCGCTCGGTGCCACGTCCAGGCCAACGCAGAATAAATGACGTCACGGAGCTTTGGGACGACCCGCACGTTCAACGTCCCTCGGATATATCGGACACTAACACTCAACAAACGAAGATCAATTTCGGGGTCAGTTGGGTCAATATGTGCTATATAACATATCCAACAATTCACCTTAACATTGATAAGGTTAATAAGGTTATTATTATAGTGTCACTGCGCAAATAAATTATCTTTCAAGTGGTTAAATCCTGTAAACCTGAACGCACCATAAGCACCGCCTACTTCACTTCCGGTTTAAACCAACATGGCGGCGGCGGTTCCACCGACGGCAGCGTTTTCGTTTGTTTTCAGACAAGTTGTCCGGATGTTTTCAAGGAATGGATGATGTGAGGGTAAGGGTCGGTTTAAATGTTCATCTTAACAAGAAGTATGTATTTATTCGACTTGAAGCACTTTGCGTGTGTAATGTAATGTAAAGTTATGTCATCTCATGTTTCTAATGTCTGTGGCGGTGGCTGGTTTTCGGTGGCTGTTGGCACCCGGAAAGAAGGAACTATCTATATCATGTTTATCTATCTCCTAATGGTGTGACGGCTTCTTGTCCACAGCGGCTCTCACGTGACACGCTGGCTCCAGTCTGATTGGAGGAATGGAGAAGTTCGGGATGAGTTTTGGGGGCGGTCCCAGCAGGAAAGAGCTCCTGGAAGCTGTGGAGTGCCAGAAGAAGCAGCTGGTTCAGTACCAAAGCCGCTTGAAGGACGTGGTCTGTGCATACAAAAGCCTGCTGAAGGAAAAGGAGGCCCTGGAGGCCAGTCTGAAGGTCTTAAGTGTGTCCCAGGATGTTGAGCAGAAGCGGGAGCGTTGGGACGAGGCCATCGTCCTCCGGGAGGATGGTGTGGAAGTATCAGCGGAGACTCCAGAACCTAGCCAAGAAGTGACAGAGGAAGCTGTAGGAGAGCCAGGAGGTCTTAACCCCACGGAAGAGAAGGCTGTTGAGAGCGACAGTGTGGAGGCGGAGCTGCGCCAGGCCCCACCTACTCACGATGAGGAGGCGGAGCGCCGAATCATGCAACTCAAGAACCAACTGGGCACGCTCACCAATGCCTTGGCCACCGTGACGCAGGAGAAGTCTCGCATGGAGGCCAGCTTCCAGGCTGACAAGCGCCAGCTGAAGCAGGAGGTGGAGGAACTGCAGGACCGCCTTCTTGCTGTGACCACGCAGCAGGAGGCGGAGCGGCGTGGCCTCCAGCAGCAGTTGGCAGAGAGCCGCGCTCGCGTCATCATGCAGCAGCACGAACGGGAGCGGGAGCAAAGCGACCAGTTGCAGCAGCTGCAGGAGCTGCAGAAGATCCTGCAAGAGGAACGAGACCTGCGACAGGACACCGAGCTCCGCCTCCACGAGGCCAACGCCGTCCTCCTCACGGCCTCGCATGCCACGGACCGTGGGTCTGAGTTAGAGGTTGACTTGAGGCAGGCGCGAGAGGAGCGAGATGATCTGAGGAGAAAGTTTCAGGCTGCCAAGGAGGAGCAGGAGAAGGAAGATCCCAGACTGGAGCAGCTCCAGCAGGAAGTCTGCGAGCTGAAGCGGCGTCTCCAGGACCAGATACACGACCAGAGCCACAAGGTGAGTCTAAAACCCTTTCCAAGCAGGTTAGCTTAAAGGTAAGTTCCATCATTTACGCTACGCTTTGAAAAGCCCAACAAGATAGGACATCATTCCAAATAAGCACAGCTGGTGAATCACATCAGGGACTGGAAATCCGGCGCTACACCCATTTCCGAGAAAGAGCCAGCAGCTAGGACTTGGGAGGTCCTGATTGTCATCCCGGCCGTGGAGCGATCCGGTGAGCGGTGAAGGTCACGGCCTGATGAAGGCGGCAGGATCATCTACAAAAAGCAGACACGCAATCCTGCCGCAAAATAGTAAAGTAGTAACGTGGATGAACACGACTACAAAGTCTGTTGGTGTATCATGTCTGTACCGTACATGTGATGCTGCAACCTATTTGGTACACCCCTACTTCCCCTCCATGCTAACGCTGGTGCCAGCTATGTGCTCACGCTTTTGGCAGCACATCGATGCCCAGTTCCACCTGCAGGGCGTAGGACAAAGGGGCTGACATGTACACCAAAATGCAGTACCTTAGTTATCGAGGAACCAAGGTACGTCCATTTAAAGTAGCTACTGAGTAGCTACTGAGGAACCAAGGTAGCTCCATGTGGAGTAGAGAAACCCTAAGCCACCTTTCTAGTAAGGCGTAGTGTTGTGCAGCACCAAGGGTATGATGGATGATGTTAGTGGTATACGTCTAAGCTGCTGGAGTGTCCCACACGTGTTTGAGCAGGCTAACATCAAGTGTGTACGTTTGTGCGTACAGGCAAGTCAAGAGGAGGAGCGTGCACATGGCGCAGAACTGCGGGTGGCGGGTCTGGAGCAGCGTGTGTCAGAGCTGTCGGATCTTCTGGGTTCCTGTGAGAAGGCGAGGCAGCGAGACCAGCAGGCGTCTCAGAAGCTTCGAGAGCGGATGGTGCAGCTGGACACGGAGAACAAAACGCTCGCCCTCGCCGCCTCCAGCAGATCGATGTACGACCTCAGCCTGGATGACTCCCAGCTGGACGTGACTGCGCTGAAAGAGAAACTGGCCAAGGTGAAGAAGTTGCTGCTGGCGGCCCAGAGGAACTCGCACCAGGTGCCAAACGCCAAGACCGAAAGCGAGGCGGAACCCGGCGAAGACGCCGCCACGTACCAGCAGGCGCTTCGCCAGCTAAAGGAGGAGCTGGAGCACTACAAGCTCAGAGCGCACGCCACATCCAAGAGCAAAAACCCCAAAGATGGCTGCCAGGCCCGTGAGCTGGAGGAAGTGCGTGAGCAGCTGGGGGAGCTGCGGGAGAAGTACATTAACCTGCGGCGTGACGCCGACCAGGCTGCTGCCACACACCGCCGCCAGCGAGAACACCAGCAGCAGCACGTGGCGGCGCTGGTGCACAGCCACAGACGGGACGTGGAACGTAACGACGGCGTGCACCGCGAAGAGCTGCTGAGTCTGGAGACGGAGCTACACAAACAGAGGGAGAGGACGATGGCGCTGCTGGAGGAAAAAGACCAGGAGCTGGAGCGCCTGAGAGCCGTGGCGCTGACCCGCGACTCCCTCATACAGAGCACGGCCCCCGCCGGCAAGACGCAAGAGAACGACCGTGCCGAGGAGGAGGGCGAGACGGACGCTATCGGCCAAGCGCTGTGGCGAGCCACGCCCACCGAGCCCACGCTGCTCCTGTACGCCGAGCAGCTGGCTAGAAAGGAAGTGGAGGCCGGCACGCTGAGGCGGCACAAGCGGCAGCTGGAGGACGACGTCCACCGGCTGCACGCCAAACTTCTGGCCAACGCCGAACGCCATGATGAAGAAACGCACCAACTCCAAACACAGCTGGACAAACTGATCCGGGACCACAAGCGTGAGGGTTCCAGCATGGAGTACCTGAAGAACGTCATCTTCAAGTTCCTGACGCTGCAGGACGCCAACGGCAGGCAGCAGACGCTCAACGCCATCCTCAGCATCCTGCACTTCAGCCCCCAGGAGAAACACGCCGTCCTCAGGCAGCAGGTGGTGTCATGGTGGAGCACCAACAAGAGATGACATCACCCCTCGCCTAATCTACTTTTTCATAAAGGCTCCCTTAGTAGACGTCAGCGTTCCAATAAATGTTCTTCATTCAATCTTTATTATGTGGAATCATCTCTACTTCCTTAGTCACTGAACCCTTGGCAGCAACGCCACTCCTCATCTGAAAGCACACGAGATATTTACATCTACTTATCCTGGGTCACATGACCACCTGCCATCTTCTTATCCTGGGTCACATGACCGCCTGCCATCTACTTATCCTGGGTCACATGACCGCCTGCCATCTACATACAGTCAATGCACCACGCGCATGGTGGTGTGTGTACACTGAATGCACCACATGATGGGTGGAACTTACATGGTCCTGGTGTGTGTGTGTGTGTGTGTGTGTGTGTTATTGTGCATTGAGGACATCTTGCAGGTCCTTGGACAGTGACTGAATGATGGACGTGATCAAGGAGTCCAATTTGTTGAGAATGTGGTCTTTGACTTGCAGCTGCTGACTTCGAGCTTTCATCTGAAAGTCACAGAGTATGAGAGCTTTGACTTTGAAAGAATAGCGTGTAAGAGCTTTTACTTTGAAATAACGGTGTGAAGCGGAACTGACCAGTTTCTCTCGGAGCTTCAGAACCAAGTGGACGATCTCCACCTCAGACTTGTCCCGGGTCCATGCCAGCAGGTCCTAGGAAGAAGCCACAGGTGTTGCTTGGGTTGGAAGGTGATGGGATGGTTGCTATGACGACTCACAGCCGTGCAGATGACCTCTAGGTGCAGACTCTCCAGTTTACGTGTCATCTCTCTGTGGCGCTGGCGGTACCAGCCATCAAAGTTTGGAGATTTGAAGAACTTCCTGTGGACGGGGTAAATGTGGCGTCAGCAAAGCCACTTGTCGCGCCCGTGTCCCACCTGGCGCACCTGTACAGTCCCGTCCAATCACCTCGCAGCGCCGAGGTCAGCTGAGGGCCGCCGTGCTCCAGCATGGACATGAAGTCGTCCTGACTGAAGGGCCGGACCTGCGGGGGTGTCTGAAGACACAGCAAGTGGGCATGGTGTGGGGGCGTGGCTGCTGTGATGTCAGAGGCGTGGCTTACCTTCCAGGGCGTCACCGACCTCTGCAGCGGCATCAGGCTGGCCATGTAGCGCTCCTGGCAGACAGGAAGCAGGGCAACACACTTACTATGCTGCTGGGCGTGTACCCGTGACGCCATCTTCTTACCAGTGGGATGATGAAGCTCTGAGTCAGCTCCAGAAAGTGTCTCCTCAAGATGGCGCTCTGCACCTCAGACGGCCTCCTCCTCTGGATGCCCTGCGAGACACGCATCCCTCATCTTCACACTTCCTGTTGGGATTCGCCATCCGGCTGCGGCGGCGTTACCTTCAACATCCGTTTGATGAGAAGCTTGTCCTTCAGCAGGAAGCTCTTGTAGGCCGTGAAGACTCCTGCACACAAAAGCATGCAGCCTGAATGACAGGGACTTAGCATCATAATACACTCCTACAGAGGGTGAGGCGGCCCATTCAGACTTTGATTGACGGGCTTGGACCACATTTATTTCCTGTCCCACCAACACTACCTTCTCTGATTTCACATTTCACAACATTTGCTATAAAATGAGTGTTCTAGTCCCAGCTGCAACAACACAGGGCTTAAAGTAAAAAAAAAAAAAAAAATCCTGAGCCTGAACTTTTTTGGCCCCCCCCAAATAGCGTGGGTGGAGCCCACGTATATTATAAGCACTGTGTTTCAAAGGATTTTTATCTTTTTGCATAGAACCACAAGTGGTAGAGCAACTGTGAAAGATGAATGGTGGTCAGTGATGAAAGAGCAAACATATTAATTAACTAGGAATAAATTCACCTATTATTTTCATAAATCCACCAATGAACCTGTAAGGAAAAAATCATAATACTAACAGCCATAACCTGATGGATGGCTGAACTAAAAACTAAAAACATGAGCCCCCCCCCCAACTAAAGGTACCAAATACCATCCAATTCTACCCAAGTTCCCAAGCCTTAGTTCCTTAAGCGTTTAAAGCCAATGTGAACGTTATGCTGTCAGCAGCCTTAACATTAGCGAGCTAATGCTAACAGGTGAACGCCCACCCCCAGATTTATCTCCTGGTCAAACTCTGCTATTACTGATACGTCTGAAACCCAGTTGAGGTCAGAGGTCGTATGTTTACAACGCAAAATACGGATGCTAACTAACTAAGTTGAGCCTCCTCCGTTGCTGGGAGGGGAGCTCTGTCCCCGCCCCCGACTGCTGAACACCAGTCACTCATTGGCTGATGCGGGCATGCACTGGGGACTCACCAAGAAACACTTTCTGATACGTTGTAATTGTTCCCCAATACTAATATTTGTACAAGTATTTGCTCCAATACCGTATTCGGGTTGGGCTCCACCCCTACTGCATACACTAGCTTCTTGGAGCACAGCATCCAAAAACATACACCCGGCCCCCTTCATCTCTGGGACCAACTCCCGAATGGCTTGCCACCTCCCCCCTTTTCTTCCATCCATGCGACCCTTGTCTGGGTCTGACAGGTTCTTTTTTTCCCTGTTGGTCATATTGGAACTCCGGAGATCCGGCATGTCTGAGTAGGACTCTGTAATGAGCAGCTCCAGCGTTCCTGTTCATCAGAGGGCTGCTGATGGAGCTCCACCATCCCACCGCGTTCAAGAAGAGAAGGCTTCTTAGCTTTAGCTAAGGAGGGCTGGCCGTGTCATATGCCTGCCATGCCTGACAGAAAATGAATATTTTATAGCCTGAGGTCTTCAACGTTTGATCAGGTGAAAACAACCTATTTCACTTTCTTTTTTTAATCCATTTAAAACAAGTTCCAAATGTTTTTTTTTTATCCCCCCCCTCCCTTCTTGCTTTAGCATATTGTAGCTCTACCTAAAACCTCATGAAGGTCCACGGGTCCTGGATGCATATTCTAGCTGGTTTCCATCTACTTCATCTCTTAAGACGTTGGTCAGGCCTGTATTACGTGATTGGTCTACCTGCTTCCATTAACGCTCCCTTCTCTCTTTAAGGACCGTGGTTCACCCAGGATGAAGAGGTCCAGCTCCATTAACGCTCCCTTCTCTCTTTAATGACCGTGGTTCACCCAGGATGAAGGAAACTAACAAGCCAACTGGCCCCGGATGAAGGCGGCGTTGGAGAGCTCAGCATGCGTGCTCACCTGGTTTGGTGTCCAGCATCTTCAGTTTGGAGACTTTCTTCACCTTCAGCTGCTTGGGGGCATGTCCTGACAGGAAGGAGGCACACCAGGGATCGGACGGGATGAGTTTGCTCAGCGAAGAAGACATGGAGGCTAAGACTCACCAGTCATGTTTGTCTCCCCCAGTCGCAGGACGTGTGGCCAGCTGTGGAAGGTCTTGATGAAGAAGGGGTTGGTCACGCCCAGGATCACGTTGGGCCTGACGGACACAACAGCCGGCGTGAAGGAAGCTCAACTGGGGTGAGGAGGAGGAAGAATTCGAGGAACTCACGGCGCTTGCGTCCGGGTGGTGAATTCTCGAAACTCGCTGTCGTGGATGGTGAAATACGGCCGGAAATCACAGCAGAACTTGAGAGGACTGATGGAGCTGAGGACACGGACACGGCTGACCATCGTCTGATTGGCTGGTGGCGGCGGGGTGTGTTCAGATACCTGACGAGCGCCAAGACGGTTTCTGAGGAGTCGGTGGGAGATGGCGCCATGACGACCATGGGCTCGCCGAGCAAGGTGAGCTCCCAGAGCGTCTGCAGATGGATCAGGACCGACTGGAAGCACCTGGATAGGTTAAAGGTCACCGGGTGATCACGCGTGGACACGTCAAAGACAACACCGGGAACGGAACTGACCTGAAGAGGTCCACCTCGTGTACAGAAGGCAGCAGAGTCGGTGTGGGTAGGACATTCTGAGGGTTAGAACGTTAGCATCAACACCATCATCATCATCATCATCATCTTAATGCACTGCAGGCAGGAGAGCACAGGTTAGCATCTAAGGAGGTGCTATTTTCATCATGTCAGCCTCCTGAGCAGCGCGGCGGCTAAGTGGAGTAAATGCAAAAGATAAGTGAAGACGACGACTGGCTGACCTCCTTGGCCACAGATCTCACTGGACTTCCCGCTTTGTCCTTCTGACACGGAACTCTGACCTGAAGAACAGAACAACCACGTCACTGGTGGGAAACTGGGCCGAAACACGACAACACACACTCACCTGTAAGACCACGCCCATCAGGGGGAGGTGAAAGGTCAGTCCAGCGGAGAGGAAAGGCCATTGGTCGATCTCGTTACACACTGCACGGAAGACATCAGCTGCAGTCAGGCATCAGGCTAGCCATGCCGGCATCTCTCAGCACACGTCTGACGTCATGACCTGTTTCCAGACACGGCTCCGACTTGTCAAAGAACTCGGGTGCGATGATGTGCAGCATGGAGTAGAAAAGCTGAACGAAGGGCAGCCTGGACACCAGCACCAGCGACTGGAACACACCGAAGGATAGCAATACCGTAGCGCCGCATTTCACACGCTAGCATATTTAACAGCACCTTCTGGAAGTAGCCTCGCTTGACGGACGCATCCTTGACTTGTCGAAAATACACGTAACCATAAAAATGGGAGCTTTCACTCTGAGGAGACATGAAAACACACGCAGACTTCAAAGTGCTCTTTCCTTTCCGCTGCTCTGATTGGCTACCTGGAGGTGGGCGGGGGCGTCTCTGTTATATAGGACATCTCGGAGACGGGAATGTCTGCGACCGACCGACTGGCGCATCCGGAAGCTGAACTGCGTGTCCCCGATGCATCCTGGAAAGACTTGGACGTAAATGACAGGAAGGTGGCGATAGGACCTCTGAGACCTGAAGACATTTACCTGAGTACGAGTCAGGAAAGGAAAGGTAGCAAAGGCTGCTTTTCTGTGGACAAAATGGCAGGGAAAGCCGCGCTGACTAATAACTAGTCATGTGATAAGGATCATGACTTTCAATTACCTCCTTCTCAGTCAGCTTCACGTGATGAGGGTAAACCAGCTGAAAAAACATATGATATTATTATTATTATTAACATATTATTGACATATATAGATGTCCATCAGTTGCCTGCTGCAATCACCGAGTCAACATCACTCACGTCATTATAGCGTGTACCATTATATACCATTATACGTCATTTTAGCATCGAAGCACCAACATCCTGTGTGATGCCAATGCTAACACTGCCAAGCTAACAACAGCGACGCCAAGCTAACAACGCACACCTCGATGGCTTGTCCGAGCTCCAGGTCGAAGGTCACCACGCACAGGCACTCTAGCCACGACGAGAAGCGGACCCAAGAACGGCGACCCTCCGCCTCGTCCCGCTCTGACGAACCCGAGCCATCAAACGTATTCATGACGCCCCATCAGACCTCCACCATTCCCTCCACCACAGTCTGAAGGCTGCTGATTATGGCGCCTCCTAGTGATCGCCGCACGCAACACACACGGGGTCGGGTGGTGGCGATATGGCTGCGTCCCAACAGCGGTTGAAGTCGGCCTCGCTGACTTCCCGTGGGACTCGCCCTGGGCGGAATCTCCACTTATTTTTTTTTACTTCTTGTTAAATTTGAGAAGATTTTATAGCGTGTTGTAGGTAATGTAAGACGCTAACAGTGATATGGAAAGTGAAATTAACTTCAAGTAATCATCGGTAAATTTATCATATTAATAGTAACCTGCACTTACAGACTACATCATCATCATCATATCATTCTGAAAGCCATGAACTTATCATCATGGACACAACGCTTTCATCATCCTCTTCATGATGGTGCTTTTATATTGAAAAGGTGGCTGGCGGATGTGAGTGAAGCTTATTCCGGTGTATAAGTACCGCCGGCTTGCTTGCGGTGCGTTCATTCTCCGTGTGGAAGCCGGTCAAGTCAGCATCATGTCAGCAGACCCGACCTCCTTCGCGTCCGCCGCCAAGTGCGTCAGCAAACATCTCAACTTAAATCTCCACGTGGACTTCGAGAACCACGTGATCCGAGGCAGCGTGGAGATCACCGTGGAAGTTCTGGAGGACCGGTTCTCCACACTGGTAATGTTACACCCTGACGTTAGCCTGCAAGCTAACGGGCTCGTTCGTAAAGATGAGGAAGCTAGCATTAGACAGTCAGTGCGATGTCCATGCTTTTTCTTCTTCTTCTTCTTCTTCTTCTTCTTCTTCTTCTTAGCAACGTGACAAGGAGGTCACGCAGAAGGAAGAAGGCAATTGGCGCTCCTGAACTTTGACTGACTTATCAGCAGTGCTTTCCCAGTAACGAGTGTTCTAATAACTCTTCCATCCGCCGCCGTTACCAGTAATGGAATAAAACTGAGAGAACCTTGTTGCTATTACTTGTTGCTACTTGCAGTATGACGGCCTCTTCTTCAAAAACCAACTTTATTCGACATGCCAACACAATAGCACCTGTGAAGGTCTTCCTTGATGTTTCGTGCCTTGTAGACGTTGGACACCAGAGACATGAAGGTGGTGTCGGTGAGCGCTAACGGGCAGGCGGCCTGCTTTACCATGGGCCCCAAACACGCCTTCAAGGGCACGCCCCTGGACATCACGCTGCCCTCTGACCTCTCAAGGTGACCCCAGCCCCTGTCACGTTCCACATGGTGGCGAGTCCTCCTGACCGTGTGTGCTGTGCTTCTGGTCCAATCAGAGGGCAGCATGTGATTGTGAGCGTGGCCTACGAGACGTCCCCCGGTGCGCCCGCCCTACAGTGGCTCTCACCTGAGCAGACGGCGGGCAAGAAGCATCCATACCTGTTTAGTCAGTGCCAGGTGTGTTGCATCACTTCCTTCCCCTTCTGGGCTTTTCCTGCCATGAAAAAGAAGAAGAAGAAGAAGAAGAAGTCACGTGTTGTGTTTCAGGCCCATCACTGCAGGAGTATGATGCCTTGCCAGGACAGCCCGTCCATCAAACACACCTACCATGCTCAGGTAACACGCACACGCAGAGGGAGGGAGGGACAGAGGGGGTGACGGTGTTACCTGTCCAGGTGTCTGTCCCGAAAGAGCTGGTGGCGGCAATGAGTGCCCTGAGGGACGGACAGGAAGTGGACCCTCAGGACAGCCATCGTACCATTTACCGCTTTCGACAGCCGGTCAGTCCTCTTCATTCCCTCCTCTTCATCCGCGTCCGGGTGATAGTTTGACCTTTGGCCTTTAGGTGCCCATGCCGTCTTACCTGATGGCCCTGGTGGTTGGATGCCTGGAGAGCAGGTACCTTGGAGGCCCGAGAGGTCACGGGGGTCGCCTGCCGCCCAGTTTTGACCTCTTCTGTCTTTCAGGAAGATTGGACCCAGGACCGCCGTCTGGTCTGAGAAGGAGTTTGTGGACCGAGCGGCACACGAATTCTCTGAGGTGGGTCCTTCACTGTCGCACGCACACGCACACACACACGTGCACACACACACATGTGCACACAGGCACACATTTGCGTCTGCAGCACCTGATGAAGCCGCTGCTTACGCCATGACGCCATTGAACCAAATACCAACGTATTCAAGCTTTTTATCACATTTATATTTCTGATCACAATGTTTGGAATTTTATTCGGTCAAATGATGTTTGAATCATGTCCGAATATTCGTTCGTTCATTCATTCATTCATTCATTCATTCATTCATTTTCTACCGCTTATCCTCACGAGGGTTGCGGGGGGTGCTGGAGCCTATCCCAGATGTCCACCCTGGACTGGTGGCCAGTCAATCCCAGGGCACATAAAGACAACCCCCCCCCCCCCCCCCAACACACACACACACATTCAATTTGGACAATTTGGAGTGGCCAATGAAGCTAACATGTTTTTGGGATGGGGGGGGGGGCCGGGGGACCGGAGTACCCGGAGAAAAGCCTCATGCCTGGATGTTTTTGGGAAAGTTTTGGACTAGAATTGTATTTCTTATCCACATATTTTTGTGTGTGAAATGGTCATTTTTGATATTGATATTTTTTATCAGCATATTTTAGAATGACATTTAAAAAAAAAATTATTGGCACAGATTTTCTGTCAGCATATTTGATCAGAATTATGATTCATTTATTTTTGTTTTAATTTTTTAAATATTTAATACTTGAGTGAAATGATCATATTTTTTGTCAGCATAAGCTTAGGTTTTGATCCTTTCTGTGTGCTATTGTCAACATGTTCTGTCCTACTGAAGGTTTTTGACCACTTCCTGTGAGGATGCTATTTTTGTCACGAGAGCTTCGGGCGTGTGGGTGTTCACTGCACGGCTGTTGTTTGTCAGACAGAGAAGATGTTGCAGACGGCAGAAGATCTGGTAGGACCGTACGTTTGGGGACAGTATGACATTTTGGTCCTGCCGCCATCTTTTCCGTACGGCGGGATGGAAAATCCCTGTCTGACCTTTGCCACGCCCACACTACTGGTGAGCTCACACACTTCCTGTTTGGGGTGAAGGTCAAGCGTGTGACCTTGTGCCATGTCTTCCAGGCAGGAGACAAGTCCTTGTCCAACGTGAGTCGGTGAGCTCCTCGTCTTTGGTGGGCAGGACGGGTGCTGACATCTCCTCTTCCTGTCAGGTGATCGCTCATGAGATCTCCCACAGTTGGACGGGAAACCTGGTGACCAACAAGACCTGGGAGCATTTTTGGTAAGACGCACACGCACGCCTGGCAGGGACGTCGGCATCCATCCGTGTGCGTGTGCAGGCTTAACGAGGGTCACACGGTCTACCTGGAGAGGATGATCGGCAGACGTCTGGAGGGGGAAGCGTTCCGCCAGTTCAAGGCCTTGGGGGGCTGGAAGGACCTCCAGGACTCGGTGAGAAGGGCTCGTTGCCGAGAGCGTGTGCATGGTCTTCATGTGTCTTTCTGGGTCTCAGGTCAGCACGTTTGGAGCCGAGAACCCTCTGACCAACCTGGTCCCGACTCTGCAGGACGTGGACCCGGATGAGGCCTTCTCCTCCGTCCCCTACGAGAAGGGCTTTGCTCTTCTCTATCACCTGGAGGAGCTGCTGGGCGGTCCGGGTAACACGCGTGCTCACGTACCATGGAGTCATTGAGCGTGTCTGAGTCCCGTGTGTCCCGCAGAGGTCTTCATGGGCTTCGTCAAGTCCTACATCCAGCTCTTTGCCTACAGCAGCGTCACCACGGACCAGTGGAAGGACTTCCTGTTCTCCTACTTTCAAGACAAGGTGAGATGCGTGGGACCGGGTCTTGTCCCCCGGAGGAGGCCTTGATGTGGATTTGTCTCTCAGGTGGACGTCTTGAACAAGGTGGACTGGAACGCGTGGATGTTTACTCCCGGGATGCCTCCGGTCAAACCCAAGTGAGGACGGGGAAGGGCTTTGGGCGCTTCGGGCGCTTCGGGCGCTTTGGGCGCTTCGGGCGCTTCGGGCGCTTTGGGCGCTTTGGGCGCTTCGGGCGATGATCTCCTCTGACCCGACTCGTCTATCCTTTCAGATACGACACCTCCCTGGCCGACGCCTGCCTGGCTCTCTCGCTCAGATGGATCCGCGTCAGTCTCTCCTTAACTTTACCTTAGCCTCTCCTTACCTTAACTTTACCTTAGCCTCTCCTTACCTTAACTTTACCTTACCTTAACTTTACCTTAGCCTCTCCTTACCTTAACTTTACCTTACCTTAACTTTACCTTAGCCTCTCCTTACCTTAACTTTACCTTACCTTAACTTTACCTTAGCCTCTCCTTACCTTAACTTTACCTTACCTTAACTTTACCTTAGCCTCTCCTTACCTTAACTTTACCTTACCTTAACTTTACCTTAGCCTCTCCTTACCTTAACTTTACCTTAGCCTCTCCTTACCTTAACTTTACCTTAGCCTCTCCTTACCTTAACTTTACCTTAGCCTCTCCTTACCTTAACTTTACCTTAGCCTCTCCTTACCTTAACTTTACCTTAGCCTCTCCTTACCTTAACTTTACCTTACCTTAACTTTACCTTAGCCCAGGGGTCGGGAACCTTTTTGGCTAAGAGAGCCATGAAGGCCAGATATTTTAAAATGTGTATCTGTGAGAGCCATATACATTTTTTTAAACATTGAATGCAATAAAATGTGTGCATTTTTATGTAAGACCAACAGTTTTAGATAATGGGCTCTAATTACGTAGACCAGGCACACTACCCCACGCCAATGGGGTGTGGCCAGCACACTTTTGTGAGCAGCGCAGTGTCTAATAATAAATCAAATACTTGTTGCCATTAATGCAACTTCTGCTGCTGCTTAGTTTTGCACCGTACTCCGTATATATTTCATTCTTTTGGCCATCTTTGCCAGAAGGCTTGGTTCTGCAGCTTTAGCTAGGTGACTATTTGACTAAAGGAGGAAAGTTTATATTTACATCTTAATGACCGAGGTAGACTACCGCATTACCCAGTAATAATCAAGTTTTAGTGTTTGACCTGGAAAATATCATCAGGAAAGATAGATATGGTTAAGATATAGATATAAGAAAATAGATGGACGGATTAAAATGCATAAGAAAGTTGTTGATTTTGAATATTATTTTTAACAGTCATTTCTGTGATGGTTTACTTTAAAATGTTAGCAAAAATACATTTTTATTGTGGTAAGAAATGCTTGAGAGCCAGATACAGTCATCAAAAGAGCCCTACCTGGCTCCCGAGCCATAGGTTCCCTACCTCTGCCTTAGCCTCTCCTTACCTTAACTTTACCTTAGCCTCTCCTTACCTTAACTTTACCTTAGCCTCTCCTTACCTTAACTTTACCCTACCCTCTCCTTACCTTAACTTTACCTTAGCCTCTCCTTACCTTAACTTTACCTTAGCCTCTCCTTACCTTAACTTTACCTTAGCCTCTCCTTACCTTAACTTTACCTTAGCCTCTCCTTACCTTAACTTTACCTTAGCCTCTCCTTACCTTACCTTTACCTTACCTTAGCTTTGGTTTTGCTGGTAGGCCAAAGAGGAGGATCTGGGCTCCTTCTCAGAGTCGGACATCAAGATGTTTTCCTCACATCAGCTCATCCACTTCCTGTCTCTGCTCCTCCAGGAGGTAAGACTCTAATAATAATACAGTAGAAGCACTTGGAGTAGCACGAACAGTATTCATTGTAGTAGTTGTAGTAGTTGTTGTAGTACTGCTACTATTCGTGGTAGTACTGCTCCTACTAGTATTAGTAGTAGTAGTTACAGTAATAGTAGTAGCAATTGTAGTAGGTGTAATAGAGAAGTAGTAGTAGTAGTGTTATTAGTAGTAGTACCAGCAGTAATCCTAATAGTTCTAGTAGTAGTAGTAGTAGTAGTACAGGTGTGTGTCAGCGATGCAGTAGCAGCGTGTTGTTTTCCAGGAGGTGTTTCCCGCCAGTCACGTGAAGAAGATGCAGGAGCTTTATGATTTCAACTCGTGTATGAATTCAGAGATCCGCTTCAGGTGAGCATCGGCCCCGCCCACCCTTTCTTTCCCCGAGGGCCCGCTGCCATTGGCTGCTGTGTTCAGGTGGCTGCGACTGTGCGTGCGCTCGCGATGGGAGGAGGCGGTTCCCTTGGCGCTGAAGATGGCGAGCGAGCAGGGACGAATGAAGTTCACGCGACCGCTCTTCAGGTATTCACACTTTCGCCATCGCACGCTCTTCCTCGTCATCTTCATCATCCTCACCGTTTGTCTCCTCCAGGGAGGTCTTCAACTTCGCCAAGTACCGAGAGGAAGCGGTGCGAGTCTTCCTGGCTCATCGGGTGACCATGCACCCGGTGACCTCTGGACTGGTGTCCAAGGACATGAAGGTGTCCGTGGACCAGTAGGACCAATCACAGCTCAGAAGCGGTCTTCAGCAAATAAAGGCTCTTCATTGGAAACGTCGGCGTGCGTCTTCCTCTCCTTCACGTGCCAACGTTACATTTCCAAACGTCCGCGTTGACACAGGAAGTTGTAAGCAACAACGTTCAAGCACAGTTGGGACACCGCGGGCGGTTGGGACACCGCGGGCGGTTGGGACACCGCGGGCGGTTGGGACACCGCGGGCGGTTGGGACACCGCGGGCGGTTGGGACACCAAGGTTTGGGTTAGGAACGAAGAAGATAGTTGGCACATGGACTATAACGCCATCTAGACAATGAGACCATGTAGAACCATCGTGAACGTGCGTCATGCAATGCTCGGTGTCAAATAGCAAGACCTTCCACACGTTGGCGTGACGTTTTCACGCCATGATGGATCCATCTTCATTGGCTTCTATTGTCTTTATTTCTACCATAAGGTTTCACTCCACCGTTTCTAACGTGCGGCCCGGTTGCCACGTCTCCGAAAGGTGCGCACGTTCTCACGCCAGGTTTATTTTTAGAAATCTCCACTTTGGCGTGGGACGTCACGACTTTCAAGTCCCGTTTTGTCGTAAGCAAGTTTTATAAACGAGGCCCCTGGTCTTCCTGATGGTCCTGCCGTTGCTGCTCCTCCAGCAGGGGTACCAGAGCCCTCCTCTGCTCCACCACCTCCAACATCTCCTGCAGTATCCGCCGCTCCTCGAGCAGCTGCTGTTCCTCCTTCAGGTGGTCTGACGCCCCCCCACACCAAACACACCCTTTGGTTTACTATCACCTCAGTAGTCGTCATCTTTTCAACTGATGTTACCGTCCAGCGTCATGCTCTGCCGGAGTTCCTGCTGCAGGCGGTTCTGTCGGTCTTCCAGCTGCAGGTCTCGTGCGCTGAGGGAGCCGAGGTCAGAGGTTAGAGGCCAGAGGATAGGCCAGGGGTGGAGGGTCACATACTGACCAGATGAGAAGCTGAGATTCGTATCGAACGAGAAGGTTCTTCTGCTGGACCAGGTGGAACCAGTGCTGCATTAGGGTGGAGTCGTGGTGGACTGGTTTGCTTCCTGGTGACGTCTCCAGACCTTCTCCTCTCAGACTTCTCTCCACCGTCACTCCTCTTGCCTCCAGACATCGATGCTCCTCCTCCACTAGCTGCAGCTGTCTCTGCATCAGCTGACGCATCCAACCTTATGGACCACCACAAAACCAGGGTCCCATCAAACCCCCCCCTGGAGGACTCACCTGGGCCTTGTGGAGTCTCTTCAGTTCCTCCTGCTTTGCCCGTCTGCGAGTGGTCCTCCGAACCCGAAGGGACATTCTGGTGTCCGGGTGTGCACGGCTGCTCTGGAAGAGGCTTTCCATCACACTCAAACTAGACGGCTCCTTCGGGTCCGCCAGAACCCCAACCACTTCCGTGGCACAGGAGGACAGTCCATCAGAACCATGAAGACTGGCTCTGCTTTTCCAACCATGTTCCTGCACAAACTGGAACAAAGCCGGATCTTTCAGTCTTTCTTTCGCCTTTTAGTACTTGGTATACCAGAGTGGTAGTACTTGATATACCATAGTGGTAGTACTTGATATACCATAGTGGTAGTACTTGATATACCAAAGTGGTAGTACTTGATATACCATAGTGGTAGTACTTGATATACCAAAGTGGTAGTACTTGATATACCAAAGTGGTAGTACTTGATATACCATAGTGGTAGTACTTGATATACCATAGTGGTAGTACTTGATATACCAAAGTGGTAGTACTTGATATACCATAGTGGTAGTACTTGATATACCATAGTGGTAGTACTTGATACACCACAGTGGTAGTACTTGATATACCATAGTGGTAGTGTATGATATACTGTATTGATAGTGTATGGTATAGAGTATATTGGTATTGCATGATAGTATAGCGTGTACCTGAAAGGGAAAGCTGGCTTTGAAAGCCAAGGCGTGAGGAACGTAAACAGGCTGCAAGACACAAAAGCAATGATCACCTATGGATACCAGTGTGATACCAGCGATAGAAGACGATACCAGTGTGATACCAGCGATAGAAGACGATACCAGTGTGATACCAACGATAGAAGACGATACCAGTGTGATACCAACGATAGAATACGATACCAGTGTGATACCAGCGATAGAAGACGATACCAGTGTGATACCAGCGATAGAAGACGATACCAGTGTGATACCAACGATAGAAGATGATACCAGTGTGATACCAGTGATAGAAGACGATACCAGTGTGATACCAGCGATAGAAAAAGATACCAGGATAGCAGAGATGTAAAAATAGCAGAGGATACCAAGGGACACCAAAGGACACAAGGTGATACCAAAAGAGGATGGGGGATACCAAATGATACCTGTGCTGTCTGCTGGTCGTCTGATGACATGGGCTGGAGGTCAGAGGTCAGGTTGATGGTATCCAACCGCAGCTTCATAAAATACACCACACACACACATGCATATAGCATACATGTATACACACGCATATAGCATACATGTATACACACGCATATAGCATACATGTATACACACGCATATAGCATACATGTATACACACGCATATAACATACAGACATACACATGCATATATGTATGTAGGTATGCTGTATATGGAGTAGTAGATGTAGGTATAGTAGATTGTATATAAGTATGTAGGTATAGTAGATGGTATATAAGTATGTTGTACATGGAGTAGTAGATGTAGGTAAAGTAGATGATGTATAAGTATGTAGGTATAGTAGTTGGTATATAAGTATGCTGTACATGGAGTAGTAGATGTAGGTATAGTAGATGGTATATAAGTATGCTGTATATGGGGTAGTAGATGTAGGTATGGTAGATGGTATATAAGTATGTAGGTATAGTAGTTGGTATATACGTAAGTATGCTGTACATGGAGTAGTAGATGTAGGTATAGTAGATGGTATATAAGTATGCTGTATATGGGGAAGTAGATGTAGGTATGGTAGATGGTATATAAGTATGTAGGTATAGTAGATGGTACATAGGTATGTAGGTATGGTAGATGGTATATAAGTATGCTGTATATGGAGTAGTAGATGCAGGTATAGTAGATGGTATATACGTAAGTATGTAGGTACAGCAGGATGGACATGATGTTGTAACGTTTGCGCGTGTCTTACGTGGGCGTGAGGAGGTAGAGAACACGTTTGTTGCAGAGCGGATGAGTTCAGGTCCAATTCCTCCATCAAAGTGAGACCTCCTGTCAAGGCAGCGATGCCGACACGAATCACATGCCGTCATCATCATCATCATCATCATCATGTCAGTGATCAACCACCTTCACCTGGCCGTGGAGCCCCGCCCTCATTCCTCTTGTTCCTGTTTCTGGAAAAGACCGCCTTCCACAGAGCTCTGGCTCCGCCTCCCTCCGCACGGCGGAGAGGCGGAGCCTGGCGTAGACCCTTGAGATATCGATGACAAAAGACAGGTTGCGAGCGTGGGTCGGGTGTTTGCCGTTGGCGTCGACCGCTTTCTGCCTCTTCTGGCTCCGCCCACACTGTGTCTGCTTGCAGGAGGCGGAGCTTCCTCAGCGACAGACCGATGTCATCAAAAGAGCTCCGCCCTCTGGCTCCTACTGCCACCTCCTCAGGGGGAGGACATGCTGGGTGGACAACCCCAGTGGGCGGGGCTGAGCCGGTGTGGGAGGCGGAGTCGGGCTGGGTGAGAAAGGAGGCGGTGGAGGGCGTGGCGCGTCCGGAGAAGGTTCCAGAAGACGTGACATCACTTGTACCTGCTGAGGTGACACGCCTACTTCACACATGGCCCCGCCTCCCACCAGGGTGCGTACAGGAAGTTCCACCCACCATCGGCGCCGTCATCTTCCTCTTCCTCACGGCCTGCCTCGTCATCGTCATCTTCATCCTCCTCATCCTCCTCCTCCTCGCAGCCTATCAGCTGAAAGCGCTGCTGTAGCTCCTCCCCGGAGGTGAAGGCGTGTTCAGCGACACGAGTTGGCCCCTCGACCGCCCGTTCACACCTGGACACCACCAGGATGCGTTTGTGTGTGAGCAGGTATGTTTGCTGAAGGACCCGGTGAAGGTCAGGCCCGCCATGGACAGGTGTTGGACAGGTGAGAGCTACCTGCTGGCCTGCGCGTCTTCAGGGGCTCCCAGGTTGAAGCACGTCAGCGTCTCCTCAGAGATCTCGGCCACGTCGGCGACATCGTCCTGATCGTTTTCCACCTCGATCCTCTCTGGCGTCACCAGCGTCGCTGAAAACAAACACACACGGCAACATAAACACAAGTGCACATGCACACACGGATATGTACACACATACGTATGTACACATGGCAAATACACGTGGAGGAGCCCAACCCCGGTACGCTCTTTGGAACGACCTTTTTAGAACTCGGATCACTGGTGGATTCATGAAAAAACAACAATTTATTCCTAATTGTCATTATCATTAGCATTAGCATTAGCATTAGCATTAGCAGCAGCAGTATTTATAGTTTATTTAATTGATAATTGTTTTCAATATTAATACAAATACAAATACTTTTCCCACCTCAACATGTACACGTGCACACATACGTGCACCAGCACACCAAAGACACGCCCGCCCGTATGACACATCCGCGTATTCATGTTTAGGGGCGGACACATCCGTACAGGCGGAAAGGCGTACCTGAGGAGTGCCGACGCTGGGTTGCCATGGAGATCTGCGAGTCCGCAGAGGAGAGCAGAGATGTCTGCGGAGACATCATCATCATCATCACCATCATCATCACCATGAGAAAAGCAAGCGCTGATGCAAACACGGCGGCTCACACAAGACGCGTCACATGACGGCCTGGGCTTCCTCAGCGTGGAGGGACTGGGGCGAGAGGGCGGCCGGCAGTGGCGGGGACAGAAAAAGTTCCCTGAGAGGAAAGGAGACGTCAGGATGAAAGACCGGGACGGGTCACGTGACCACAGGCCACTTCCCGCTCACCGCTGGGGGCGTGGTAACAATAGGAGGCGGGTCTCAGCGCGGCGTCACACACGCGGCACACGAAACAACTTCTATGGAAGAAGAGGCCTTCGGCGCTCAGACGCTCCATCACGTAGACTTTCTGCTGGCAGAAGAAACACACGTCGCTGGCGCACGAGCCCTGCGCCAGCACACGCGCACCTCGTGGTCAGACGGCGTGGGCGGGGAAGGTCCGTCTGCCAGGTGAGATGTTCTCTACCTGTTCCTTGGGCTCCACCCGCTGAGAGCGGAGCTTCTGCTTGAAGCGAAAGCTTAACTGCTGCTGCTGCTGCGTTCGTTTGCTCTGGCAAACATGAACACACCTTCACATCTGACCTTCATTTCACCTTGTCTTTCGCCTCTTCTTACCGGTCTCCATGACGGCGGCTGGACCTGGACGTCTGGAGACAGATGGCTGGCCGCCTCCTCCTGCGAACACGACACCACGACCTTGGAAACATGATTTCATCTGGTTTCACATTATCTATCTATCCATCCATCCATCCATCCATCCGTCTATCCATCCATCCACCTATCCATCCATCCATCCATCCATCCATCCGTCCATCCATCCATCCGTCCATCCATCCATCCATCAGTGGCTTCCTGCCCCACCCCATGGTGGCGGACCTGCTGCCATCCCACGGCCGGACGCGTGTAAGTAAGTCCGTAAGTCAAATGTGCTTATGTAGACAGGAGGTCACAAAGTGCTTGACATCCAAATCAAAATGTAAGAGTAAAAGAGCAGAAGGACGCATACGCAGGTAAGGTAAGGTAGACACATTTCCCCACTGAGGGATGAATAAAGGCATATCTTAAGGCATATCTTAAGGCATATCTTAGGGCATATCTTAAGGCATATCTTAAGGCATATCTTAAGGCATATCTTAAGGCATATCTTTAGGCATATCTTAAGGCATATCTTAAGGCATATCTTTAGGCATATCTTTAGGCATATCTTAAGGCATATCTTAAGGCATATCTTTAGGCATATCTTTAGGCATATCTTAAGGCATATCTTTAGGCATATCTTAAGGCATATCTTAAGGCATATCTTTAGGCATATCTTTAGGCATATCTTTAGGCATATCTTAAGGCATATCTTAAGGCATATCTTTAGGCATATCTTAAGGCATATCTTTAGGCATATCTTAAGGCATATCTTAAGCGAGCCCCAAAATAAAAGAGCAGAGGATCCATCCGCCCGATCAGGAATAAAAACCATAAGTTGGCTTTTAAAAACATGGACAGAGTGGAATGAGCGCAGAGAGAGGAAGATCATCCCAAAGCCGAGGAGCAACAGCCTGGAAGGATCGGTCTCCTCAGGTCTGGAAACAGGTACGTGGAACTGTCAGTAGGTTCTGGTCCACAGACCTGAGTGACCCAGCAGGGGTGTGGGGCAGGATCGGGTCACTAATATAAATTTTAGAAGTGCTCCAAAAGTGAGGACCAAAATGTGAAAATCTTTCCGGCAGGAGGCTGGCAGCCAATGGGGAGTCTTTAAAACGGGCGACATATGCGTCCTCCTATTTGTGCGAGTCGAAATCCTTGCTGCGGAATTTTGCACCAATTGCAGTCGAGGCATCTCTTTCTTACCGAGACACCAGAAAGACTTGCACTGGTCTCATGGTGAAGACACAAAGGCAAGAAGGATTAGAGCCTAATGATCGCACCACAGCTTAGTCCTGACTTTGGAGATGTTTCTTAGTTGAAAGAAACAGTTTCTGGTCAGTTGTCGGCCATGCTGCTCTGGTCACATGTCCTCGTCAAAGATAACGCCCACATTTGTGACGGAAAGTCACAACGAACGACCCGAGTCACCCAAGTGCTCCTTCATTCTTGGGATTGAGGCATCCGGAGCAAGAATCAGAGTCTCCGTTTCATTTGTTTGGCTGCAGGGAGTTAGCGCTCAACCGCTTCTTCATGTCCACTAAGCAGCTTTTCAGGGAGTCGAACCTGTAAAGCTGGACGTCATGGGCATGTCAATGAGAAGAAACATCACGGAACCTTTGAATGACCCTGTCCAAAGGAGGCAAGTACGGCATAAACGGGGCAGGCCCCAGAACAGAACCCTGGGGGACTCCACACAGCGGTTTTGCTGAGTGACGCTAAAACTACCACCAGATGGATATGAGGCAAACCAACCAAGGACTGCCCCGGCCTTCCCAACAGAATGCCATGGTCAACCGAGTCAAAGTCTGATGACAAATCCGGAAGGACCAAGACGGAGTTCCCTGAATTGGCAGACATCGAAATATCACTGGACACTTTCGATAACGCAGTTTCCGTGGAGTGAAATTTACGAAAAGCAGATTGGAAGCCCTCGTGGATATTCCATTGGTCACGTTATTTATTGGTGTCATTATTCTGGACACTTTTGACTTTGACTGATTATTCGGCACATGTGTTTGGTCCTTTCTTGGCTACGGCATTTGGGCAGTTAGCCGTTGGAAACGTGCTCTATCAATACTTGACCTTGACCAATGAACTTGACCTTGACCTGTGTTACGCCATCAGACAGGTGGGCCGTCATCAGAGACTGACCTGAGAAGGAGGAGCATCCTCCTTCTGGTCCCGGTTCTGGTCAAGTTTGGCCTGCAGCTGGTCTGCCATCAAACGCACTTTGGAGCTGCCGACCAGGTGCTCGTCGGCGGCGTCACATGACTGCAAAGGAAAGAAGATGAACGGTCCCACCTTCATCCACACGTCCTCTTCTGGTCTCCTGATGAACGTGAACACATCACGTCCAAACAGACCTTTGACCTTCGACGTGACGGATGGTGTCTGAACTGGTGAACCGGGGCGGGGGTGACCAGGGCAGCTCTGACCTCTGAACTCTGGGACAATGACCCTGAATGCAACAAAAACAACACGGACCTTGAAGGACCCTGAACACAACATTTTCCTGAAAGTTTGGACTGAGGAGGCGTGGCTTGTGGCACCCAAAGTGGGCGGGGCATCTGGCAACAGCTGGTAGAACTGGCTGAGGTACATGACCATGGACAGAGAGTCCGGTTCTCCTTCAGAGGACATCTCCTCCACCGTCATGAGGGGAGATATCCCAAACACTCGTTCCGACACCTCAAAGGCCAAGCGAATGTTTTCTTCCTTCGCCGTCGGGTCGATGGTGTCAAAGTCTCTGTCGACGACAACAATCTTTACTTTACACGTCTTCACTTTCACTTCACCTTTTTGTATCTCATCCTTTTTGCTTTACAATCCCACAATCACCACAATACTGAAGAACATGGAGCATTATGCCATGATATTAAGGTTCTACAGGATGATATCAGGACATTGGTGGAAGATAATGCTGCCTTAAGCACGGCTCTGGAGGAGTTTAAAACCAATACTGAAGAACATGGAGCATTATGCCATGATATTAAGGTTCTACAGGATGATATCAGGACATTGGTGGAAGATAATGCTGCCTTAAGCACGGCTCTGGAGGAGTTTAAAACCAATACTGAAGAACATGGAGCATTATGCCATGATATTAAGGTTCTACAGGATGATATCAGGACATTGGTGGAAGATAATGTTGCCTTAAGCACGGCTCTGGGGGAGTTTAAAACCAATACTGAAGAACATGGAGCATTATGCGATATCAAGGTTCTACAGGATGATATCAGGACATTTTTGGAAGATAATGCTGCCTTAAGCACGGCTCTGGAGGAGTTTAAAACCAATACTGAAGAACATGGAGCATTATGCCATGATATTAAGGTTCTACAGGATGATATCAGGACATTGGTGGAAGATAATGCTGCCTTAAGCACGGCTCTGGAGGAGTTTAAAACCAATACTGAAGAACATGGAGCATTATGCCATGATATTAAGGTTCTACAGGATGATATCAGGACATTGGTGGAAGATAATGCTGCCTTAAGCACGGCTCTGGAGGAGTTTAAAACCAATACTGAAGAACATGGAGCATTATGCCATGATATTAAGGTTCTACAGGATGATATCAGGACATTGGTGGAAGATAATGCTGCCTTAAGCACGGCTCTGGGGGAGTTTAAAACCAATACTGAAGAACATGGAGCATTATGCCATGATATTAAGGTTCTACAGGATGATATCAGGACATTGGTGGAAGATGATGCTGCCTTAAGCACGGCTCTGGAGGAGTTTAAAACCAATACTGAAGAACATGGAGCATTATGCCATGATATTAAGGTTCTACAGGATGATATCAGGACATTGGTGGAAGATAATGCTGCCTTAAGCACGGCTCTGGAGGAGTTTAAAACCAATACTGAAGAACATGGAGCATTATGCCATGATATTAAGGTTCTACAGGATGATATCAGGACATTGGTGGAAGATAATGTTGCCTTAAGCACGGCTCTGGGGGAGTTTAAAACCAATACTGAAGAACATGGAGCATTATGCGATATCAAGGTTCTACAGGATGATATCAGGACATTTTTGGAAGATAATGCTGCCTTAAGCACGGCTCTGGAGGAGTTTAAAACCAATACTGAAGAACATGGAGCATTATGCGATATCAAGGTTCTACAGGATGATATCAGGACATTGGTGGAAGATAATGCTGCCTTAAGCACGGCTCTGAAGGAGTTTAAAACCAATACTGAAGAACATGGAGCATTATGCGATATCAAGGTTCTACAGGATGAACAAGGCACTATTGGTGGACAACGCTTCCTTCTGAGGAAATTGTGAAGATGAAGAAGAGATGCGGAGGAAAGGTTCTTACATGAGGTCAGGTCTGTAGCGGTGAAGCAGCGCACACAAAGCCACGCCGCTCTTCCAGGAGGTGGTCAGGTTGCTAATGGCAACACCAGGGTAACCTCGCGTCTGCTCCCGACACCACATCAGCAGCTGATTGGACTCTGGGCCGACACAGCACAGCACTGCAACCACTCCACTTGAGGAAGACCAACGGAGAGACAAGGCAGGTCATCTCACCTGGTCTCCACGGCGACAGGCCGGCGACATCATCTAATTCAGGGTCTGGCCCCACCTCCTCCCCCGTGTCAACCAAGTGTCTGACCTGTAGAGGTACGTGACGACGTTATCCGGTCTACATGCGTGATGCCTTTCCAAGGCAGGTACCTGAGTGGGCGTGACGCTCAGACAGATGTTGACGTATCTGCTGAACGGGTCCAAAGAGTAGGAAGAAAAGTTCTTCTGCATGTTCTCCGGTGTGGTCTGAGCCAGCAAACGGTACACGCTCTCTCTGGACACACAGACAGGCAGTGAGACGGACAAATGGACAGGAAGTAGGACAGACAGGTCACCTCTCTGCAAGAAGGTCCAAAGGGGGATCTCCTCGACACCATCGGCGAATCATCCAAGACGCGTCAAGAGCAGCCAGGAAGCCTCGAGCCACGCCCGTGCCCATGGGCCAGAAGGGCTGGAGAGACACGGACATCCGTCTCCAACGGCGGCCGCCATTTTGAAGGCAACGTGTCTCACCTCCAGCAAGCTGTCTCCCACCAGCGCCACCAGCAGCTGGTGTCCACGGCGACACCGCACCATGGCGGCGTTCTCTGCCGCGTACATGGAGGTGAAGTCGAACATGGCCACGTCCGCTTGGCCGTAGTGGTTGATGGCGAACTCCAAAGACGGAAGCTGACCGTTGGTGGAGAAATCGGCCGCCGCGCGGGCGAAGGCCTGCAAGGCGCTCTGGTCCACGTTAGTCCGAGCGAGAAGCAACTCGGTGTCTGCGAAGTCCTGGAAGAGCAAACGCGTCTTCGGTAGGCCAAGACCTCCACCAAACCTTCAGGAAGCCAGACCCGACCTCTTCACAAAGTCCACTTTTAACAGCCCACCCAAAACCCAAATACCTTAGCATCCATCCAACACCAAAAAACCGCAGGACCAGGACGGCCAATCATGGTACTTTGGACTTTTCATAATCGTGATGATTTGTTGACCTACAGCCTATTATACTCTATCATATCATATTGTCATATTATCATATTATCATATTATCATATCATATTTCCATTCATTCATTTTCTACCGCTTATCCTCACCAGGGTCGCGGGGTGCTGGAGCCTATCCCAGCTGTCTGGGGGCGAGAGGCGGGGTCCACCCTGGACTGGTGGCCAGCCAATCACAGGGCACATATAGACAAACAACCATTCACACTCACATTCATACCTATGGACAATTTGGAGTGGCTAATTAACCTAGCATGTTTTGGGATGGGAGGGGGGGCACGGAGAGGAATGTGGGAGGAGAACATGCAACCTCCACACACAGATGGCCAAGGGTGGAATCGAACTCGGGTCTCCTAGCTGTGTGGCCTTTGCGCTAACCACTCAAATGAAGTGAACAACGAAACAATAGCAACACAACAAAGACATCGATGGCACCCTGGGATCCATCCTGGGGATCTTTGGATCCATCCTGGGGATCTTTGGATCCACACTGGGGATCTTTGGATCCACACTGGGGATCTTTGGATCCATCCTGGGGATCTTTGGATCCATACTGGGGATCTTTGGATCCATACTGGGGATCTTTGGATCCATACTGGGGATCTTTGGATCCATCCTGGGGATCTTTGGATCCATCCTGGGGATCTTTGGATCCATACTGGGGATCTTTGGATCCATCCTGGGGATCTTTGGATCCATACTGGGGATCTACCTTCCTGTAGGTGGCGCCAAGTCCGACAGCGATGTGCTCGTTATGATATTGTTACAGTATGGTTAAAGTATGGCTGTATGAGAAATGTCGGATGAGAGGGGGAGATATGATATAAGATATGAGAGACATGAGAGTTATGAGAAATATGAGACGAGAGCATGGGACATACGAGATGACACATGAGACGATGAGAGACATGAGACGCTAAATGACAAACATGAGTTATGAGAAATGAGAGGGCCAGAGCTACCATATAAGAGACATGAGATGCAATACGAGAGAAGTCAGGTACGAGTCTCATGTGAGGAAGATGAGACTAGCAGATGAAACTTCAGATGAGAGGAAGAAATATACGAGATGGTTGATGAAATAAGAGGATGAGTTATGAGAAATGAGATAAGATGAGACGAGAGGAAGAGACACGAGATGAGAAATAGAAGATGAAAGACAGGAAAGATGAGAAGATGAGATGAGAAGACATGAGAGATGATGAAGACGAGGGTCCCGGCGTGGAGACGTTTACCTGCAAGATGACCCGTTTGTCCAGCAGGCTGTGCTTCTTGGCCGTCATGACAAAGTAGTGCGTGTCGTCTTTGTAGTAGACGATGTTCTCCAGGTCGATGCCTGAAAGGTGCCAGGATGGGAAGAGGCGTCCTGCGGTGCGCGAGTCAAAGGTCTTACCTGTTTCCTGTCGCAGGTCCCGGAAGAACCTCTGGTTGAAGATGGACGCCACGCCGCTGATCTCCTCCACTTTGGCTTCGGCGCGGCTGTTTCCCTTCTTAAAATTGGCCGTGATGGCGATGGCCAGTCTACCGCGGAACTCTTTACGCCGAAAACCTGCGAGGACACGGATGGTCGCCCGAAAAGTCCCGTCACCCGCAGAGTCGCCTGGACGGCAGGGTGACCGGCGGAGTCACGCGGAGTCACGCGGAGTCACGCGGAGTCACGCGGAGTCACGCGGAGTCACGCGGAGTCCGTCGGTCAGACGACATTGTCAACACACCTGGCAACGTGTTCCTGCGACCGTCTGCTCCGACGATGACGTGGAACTGCAGCCGATTGACAGGATGACACTTTGGCCACGCCTCCATTGTCCAGCCCACCTCTGAGGAGACAGACGGGACGTGGAAACACGAGGACGGGTGGAGACGCAAGCCAAGACTCACCGTGGCGGTCGGCCGGCGGTTCCACCACACGTTTGAACTCCACGTTGACGTGAACTTCCACCCCGAGCAGCAGAGCCACCTTCAGCAGAACCAGCTGGAGTTGCCGGATACCTGGGGAGACAAAACACTCGACTCCGCCCACTCGGACTCGCCGACGCAACAAAGCGCTCTCACTGATGTGGTCGATGGAGCCGGCGCAGAACTTTCCGTAGAACTTTTTGGCACCGAGGCTGCGGAGGTCGTGGATGGTGAAAGGCCAAAGGTGGAGCACGTTGTTCCTGGAGAACGAGTCCCTCTTCTCCAGCACCACCACCCGAGCGCCCATGAAGCTCAGCTCCACCGCCGTCCGCAGGCCGCACGGTCCGGCCCCGATGACGGCACACTGACCAATCAGAGGGGAGCCCGGTGGTCACACCAGCCGCATCCTTAAAAGGCGGATTCTGAGTGGGCGGTACCGTGGCATCGCGGCAGGCTTGGTTCTGCAGGTACTCTTCCTGGGAAGCTCGGCGGTCCAGCTTGGCCCAAAGAGCGTTGGCCCTCCAGTAGCTGAGGCGGCGTTTGAGGGTTCGGTAAAGAGGACGCTCGGCTCGGCTGCGGTCCAGCTGAAGGTGCTGGCACATCTGGAGGAAGGAGTGCAGCGCCGCCCTGCAGGTAGACGCTGACACAAAGGCGTCAAACAACTCCTGAGCTCGGCATTCTGGGTAGGAATTCTCGTTTCTCATGGCCAGGCGGATGAGCACCGTGGGAGTGGGACCTCCTGAGGCCGCAGGTGTTCTTTTGACCTCTCCGAGATTATGAAGTCTTCCTCCTGTTTGGTCACGTCCTACGCCCCCGCCAATGAGCCCTGATGAAGCTCCGCCTCTCCTAAAACCCTCGGAATCACACGTTATCCATCGCTTCCTGAAGGCATCACAACAACCTGGCTCCTTCTCTTTTACCATTCACCAGGAGTCAAGAACGCCCGGCTGCACCTTCGACAGGCGCTCGTCCCGTCCTTAAATCCGCTAATCACACACACACGCGGGTGACTGGCAGGGGGCGGGGCCAGTGGGCAGACAGTAATCCGGTCTGAGCAAACGAGCTTAAAGCCTGCAGATGAGCCACGGGTTGCCTTCATCTTCTTCCTGGTACCACCAGACAGGGCCCCCTGCGGAGCTGCTGCTCACTTCCTGTCTTTGCTCGCGCTTTGTCCACATTTGTGGCGGCTAAAAACGTCATTGCTTCCACTTTACCAAATTAGTCGTTGCCTTGGGAACAAAATGACTCTTTCAGTAGCCTTATCCTAATACATCCATACATCCTAATACATCCTAATACATCCATACATCCTAATACATCCTAATACATCCATACATCCTAATACATCCTAATACATCCATACATCCTAATACATCCTAATACATCCTAATACATCCTAATACATCCTAATACATCCATACATCCTAATACATCCATACATCCATACATCCTAATACATCCATACATCCTAATACATCCATACATCCTAATACATCCTAATACATCCTAATACATCCATACATCCTAATACATCCTAATACATCCATACATCCTAATACATCCTAATACATCCTAATACATCCTAATACATCATACATCCTAATACATCCATACATCCTAATACATCCTAATACATCCTAATACATCCATACATCCTAATACATCCTAATACATCCTAATACATCCATACATCCTAATACATCCATACATCCTAATACATCCATACATCCTAATACATCCATACATCCTAATACATCCATACATCCTAATACATCCTAATACATCCTAATACACCCATACATCCTAATACATCCTAATACATCCATACATCCATCCATACATCCTAATACATCCTAATACATCCTAATACATCCATACATCCTAATACATCCTAATACATCCTAATACATCCTAATACATCCATACATCCTAATACATCCTAATACATCCTAATACATCCATACATCCTAATACATCCATACATCCATACATCCTAATACATCCATACATCCTAATACATCCATACATCCTAATACATCCATACATCCTAATACATCCATACATCCTAATACATCCATACATCCTAATACATCCATACATCCTAATACATCCTAATACATCCTAATACATCCTAATACATCCTAATACATCCATACATCCATACATCCTAATACATCCTAATACAGCCTAATACATCCTAATACATCCTAATACATCCTAATACATCCTAATACATCCTAATACATCCTAATACATCCATACATCCTAATACATCCTAATACATCCTAATACATCCTAATACATCCTAATACATCCTAATACATCCTAATACATCCTAATACATCCTAATACATCCATACATCCTAATACATCCATACATCCTAATACATCCTAATACATCCATACATCCATACATCCTAATACATCCATACATCCATACATCCTAATACATCCATCCTAATACATCCATACATCCTAATACATCCTAATACATCCTAATACATCCATACATCCATACATCCTAATACATCCATACATCCGAATACATCCTAATACATCCTAATACATCCATACATCCTAATACATCCTAATACATCCTAATACATCCATACATCCTAATACATCCATACATCCTAATACATCCTAATACATCCTAATACATCCATACATCCTAATACATCCATACATCCATACATCCTAATACATCCTAATACATCCTAATACATCCTAATACATCCTAATACATCCTAATACATCCATACATCCATACATCCATACATCCATACATCCTAATACATCCTAATACATCCATACAGCCCTCTGGGCATCGGAGAACAGTGCAGCGGTGCGTTCAATGACCGGCACCGTTTTAAAAGAGAAATGAACATACATTAGGTTTGCAATGAGTATGAAATGTATTCTGACTATTTGATGTATTATTGAATGTATTCTATTTGATGTATTATTGAAGGTATTCTGACTATTTGATGTATTATTGAAGGTATTCTGACTATTTGATGTATTATTGAAGGTATTCTGACTATTTGATGTATTATTGAAGGTATTCTGACTATTTGATGTATTATTGAAGGTATTCTGACTATTTGATGTATTATTGAAGGTATTCTGACTATTTGATGTATTATTGAAGGTATTCTGACTATTTGATGTATTATTGAAGGTATTCTGACTATTTGATGTATTATTGAAGGTATTCTGACTATTTGATGTATTATTGAAGGTATTATTTTCTGCCTATTGTGGTGTTAGCTATTTTCCTGAGTACGTTTGATGAAGGAAAGGTGCATTGAGGCAAATCTTTCATAATAATCCTTTCGGAATGTTCCTAAATAGGCTTTTTTAGAAACACAAACATTTAGAATTTAAAAGCAGTATCATAAATAAAGTCAGAGGTCTCACTCCCTCACATTTTGTATCTGCTGAACGTTTGTGGGCGAGTTTAAGAGCTAATATGCTAATAATAAAGCCAAACAGTCATCCAAGAATATGCTTGCTGACTGTATTGTTGTAAATAATGGCCCATAGTTCCCACATTGATATCCTTGACATAACATTTGATGTCATTATCCTTGGAGTTGCACATGGAATCCTTTACCACCAAGAGATTTCCCCTACTCATTACAGATATTATTTCCATCTGCCATGAAATGTCACTCCTTGGGAGTTAACTGTGGACAAAATGCCATTCATTGCGATCAAATATTTTAATCGATTGACAGCCCTAGTGTAAGTATAAAAAAACTTTATTTAAAAAGGTACCTGGACACGCCCAATGGCTGTCATGTATTTCACCTTCCAAAAAACGGAGTGGAATATTGGTCAGTGAAGGCGTCAGGAGATTTGCTGGAAAAGAGGAAAGAGCAGATTGTGACGACGGAATCTAACCTCGGTCGGACGCAAAGTCCGGTCTCACCAGCAGAGCTCGGCCTTTAGTTTCTATGGGCAACAGGAAGCTTCCCACCGCACACAGCGTGCACGCCACGGCGAACGGACTCAGCGCCAGGATCACCGACTGGGACATGAGCACCTGAAGTAGCGACAGAGGAACGTCTCACACACACAGAACCACCAGGAGAACCACCAGGAGAACCACCTGGAGAACCACCAGGAGAACCACCTGGAGAAGCACCAACACACCTGAGCAATGAAAGGAGCGATCATCCCTCCGATACGACTGCACGACGTGGAAAAACCCAAGCCCAGCGAACGCACCACAGTCGGATACACCTGAAAGACCAGAACCACATAAGCGCCTAGAACCTGATCCATAAGACCAGCGAGGATCCCACACACAATACCTCAGCCGTGTAGATATAAACCACGTTGAAGTTCATGGACACCACGGAACGCAGCAGGAACAACACAACGGTGAAACCAAACCTGAAAACAAAGCATCACCTCCTCACTTCTATGTGGACCTGGTCTACGTGGACCTGGTCTACACGCGCACCAGATCTATGAGGATCTGGTCTACGTGGAGCAGGTCTATCTGGACCCAGCAAAGGAGACCTATGTGACCTGGCGTAAGCGGACCCAGTGAAGCGGATCCAGTATGAATGTTCTTACATTGTGGTGCAGATGTTGAGCATCAGGAAGAACATGGCCGCCATCAGCTGCAAGACCATCAAACTCCTTTTCCGCCCAAAGACGTTGAGCAGGCAGATGTTTAGTGGAACAACTGGGAGGACATGAGGACAAAGAGATGGTTCTTGGAGGGACTGGTGGGACAGGTCTCTGGCCCGGGACTCACGTGCGACCTCCCCCAGGCAGCTGATGAGGAGCGTGCGGTAGTCGCTGGAGGCGAAGGGGATGCAGTAACAGCGTCCGTCCTCAGGGCGGTGCTTGACCCGATGCTCGTGGTTGCCGTCCGTCACGCACAGCAGGTTCTTCTCCAGAAGCTCGGAGCTGCTCAGCACCGACCCGTAGTACGCGAAGGACGCCACAAACCTGCAACAGGAAAAGACCACACGGCGGCCATGTTTTTAACCAAGCGCGTGGCGCGCTGGGACACCGGGAGCGGACACGTTACCATGAATACCAGAGCAGCAAGGATGTCCTCCTGAACGTGGAACTGAGCAGAACCCTCCAGTTGCCCCTCTTCTCCTGAAACAGCAACAGAACCCTCAGAACCCGAGCCAGCTTTCACTGGAGGGGACACTGAACGCACCACCACGGGCTCCACCAGACATCCTGGCGGAAGAGACGCTTTGTTCATCTTGGCGATCCGGTTGAGCGTGTCCACGGCGGCCTGAACGTTCCCTGCCGACACGTTGAAGCGAGCCGACTCCGGAATGAACTGAACAGGAAAAGGAAACGTTGGCTCTTCCAGAACATCAACTCTTCATTGGGATCTTATTTCACAGTGGAGGGGGCACGTGGGGACAGGAGGGGGCACGTGGGGACAGGAGGGGGCGTGCGGGGACAGGAGGGGGCGTGCGGGGACAGGACGAAGGATGCGGGGACAGGAGGGGGCATGGGGGCATGCGGGGACAGGTGAAGTCACAAGAGGACAGGTGGAGACAGCAGGGGAGAGGCGGGGACCCCCACCTGTCCAAAAGGGAACCGGTGAGGATAGGAGGGGAGAGCGCGGGGGGGGCAGGTGGAAAAAGGAGGGAACGGGGAGGACAGGGAGGTGCCGATGGGGACAGGTAAGGACAGGTGGGCAAGAGCACCTTGAAGAGGAAGATGAGGATGATGCTCGGGGCCACAGAGATGCGGATCATCCATCTCCATCCCAGTGTGGGGACCACCAGCATTCCCAGTATGATGATGAGCATGGACCCAATCATCCAGAAGACCTGAGCACGCAAAGCGACCATGTGACGTCGGCCATGATGAGGAGGTGAGCTTCCTGTGCGGGACTCACAGAGGCCAAAGGCAGCAGGACGCCCCGATATTTGGCTGGGATGAACTCCGTCTTCAACACAAACCTGCAGGGGAGCATGTCAGTGTGTGTGCGTGTGCGTGTGCGTGTGCGTGTGCGTGTGCGTGTGCGCATGTCCGCGTGCGCGTCTCACCCCTGCGACACTCCCGCCACGCCGCAGCCCACCATGCTGCGCAGGAAGATGAACCAAGGGTAGGACGGAGCGAAGGAGGTGAGGAGGGAGAAGTAGGCGCTCCACACGAAGCCTCCAAAGACAACCTGAAGAGCAGCAGACAAACATCTCATCTATGCTTTGCTTTTTGGGCTCGTCCACTTTTCAATGTGCGGGAACCTTCCAGCGGCCATATTTGTCAGCCACGAATCCGCTGAGGACGCCGCACACCATGAAGCCCAAAAACACCATCTGGAAACACCAAAGTAGATGACGTACAAGCAACACATCTGTCAATATGCTAATATGCTAAGTCCGTATGCTAAGATGCCAATATGCTCATATGACAATATGCTATTATGTCACAATGCTAAGGTGTCAATATGCTAAAATGACAACATGCTATCATGTCAGTATGTTCGGATGTCAATGTGCTAATATGTCACTATGTTAATATGTCTCTATGCTAAGATGCCACTATGCTAATATAGTCATATGTCAAAATGCAAATACATACGTCAATATGCTAAAATAACAACATGCTATCATGTCAGTATGCTAAGAGTCAATATGCTAAGATGTCAGTATGCTAAGATGTCCGTATGCTAAGTGTCAGTATGCTAAGATGCTAATATGCTAAGTGTCAGTATGTTAATATGTCTGTATGCTAAGATGTCATTATGCTAAGATGCTAAGATGTCAGTATGGTAAGATGTCAGTATGCTAAGATGTCAGTATGCTGTCAGTATGCTAAGATGTCAGTATGCTAAGATGTCAGTATGCTAAGATGTCAGTATGCTAAGATGCTAAGATGTCAGTATGCTAAGATGTCAGTATGGTACGATGTCAGTATGCTAAGATGCTAAGATGTCAGTATGCTAAGATGTCAGTATGCTAAGATGCTAAGATGTCAGTATGCTAAGATGTCAGTATGCTAAGATGTCAGTATGGTAAGATGCTAAGATGTCAGTATGCTAAGATGTCAGTATGCTAAGATGTCAGTATGGTAAGATGCTAAGATGTCAGTATGCTAAGATGTCAGTATGCTAAGATGTCAGTATGGTAAGATGTCAGTATGGTAAGATGCTAAGATGTCAGTATGCTAAGATGTCAGTATGGTAAGATGCTAAGATGTCAGTATGCTAAGATGTCAGTATGCTAAGATGTCAGTATGCTAAGATGTCAGTATGCTAAGATGTCAGTATGTTAATATGTCAGTATGCTAAGATGTCAGTATGGTACGATGTCAGTATGCTAAGATGCTAAGATGTCAGTATGCTAAGATGTCAGTATGGTACGATGTCAGTATGCTAAGATGCTAAGATGTCAGTATGCTAAGATGTCAGTATGGTACGATGTCAGTATGCTAAGATGCTAAGATGTCAGTATGCTAAGATGTCAGTATGCTAAGATGTCAGTATGCTAAGATGCTAAGATGTCAGTATGCTAAGATGTCAGTATGCTAAGATGTCAGTATGCTAAGATGCTAATATGCTAAGATGTCAGTATGCTAAGATGCTAATATGCTGAGATGGCAATATGCTAAGATGCTAATATGTCAATATGCCAATATGTCAGCACGGTAATATGCCGCGTACTCACCGTGGACACCAGCGCCACCTGCCAGTCATCCAGACGCCACTCACAACGAATCTCAGGGGAAGCCACCGCCAGCAACATGATCTCCATGGCCTCCACAATCTACACACGCGCACACGCGGTCTGTGTGATGCTGTGATGCTGTGATGACAGTGATTTGACTGCGGCGGCATCGGACCCGGAGCCGGCGTGTCTTACGTTGGAGCTTCCCATGATGATGAAGAGCAGCACGTGGAATCTTCCAAAACCGATGCGCTCCACGGCATCCTCCACCGTGAAGGTGTCAGCTGTAAATAAACATCAGAGCGGGACATCGGCATCGGCACGCCTCGGTCACGTGCTGGCCGTACCGTGAGGAACACGCGTACCGTGGTTTTTCACGTCCTCTCGGCAATCCGACGGCCTGTCCGGCAGTTCCACCTCCTGCAGGCAGATGGCGCTGACCAGCTCGGTCTTCATGCCGCCGGTCATCCTGGAGGGAATCGGTCAAATGATTTGTTCGTCTACTCAGCCGCTCTGGCCGCAAACCTTCGACAGGTGTCCTATTTCGCATTTGCCGGGTGAAGATTCCACTTCCGGAGAGTACAAGTTGTTCTTTTTGTGTCTTTCTTCTTTTCAAATTGTTGGACGTTTTTTGTAAAGGTGCAACATTTCCTCCCCCGATACAATTTGGGATGATTAAAGTCGAAGCAAATAGAAGATGAAGCCATTTATATGTTGGAGAAAGGATGCATATGAAGGGTATATTTAAGGATTTGTTGTCTGGTATGCACCTTTCCTGCAAAGCAAAGCAGTGTTCCATTTCCTAAGGAAGTTAGGCAACCAAAGCTTTTATTTACCTCCGTTTGGCTCCGGAAGTCCACATTAAAGTCCTGCAATAATTCAAAACTCGAAATAGACTTTGTGTTGTGTTCTCGTTGTCGGTCAGGTGAACGCGGAAGTGCATCTCGGGGGGTGGAAAGGCGACACCCGCTTTATGCAGGTATGTACGGAAGCCGAGAGAGGAGCCAGTGTGGCAGTGACGCTCATTTCGACCATTTGCTGACTTCGGAACATGGGCGTAATTGTAAGCGACGTTTTATGACGCCCTTTGTTTTGTTATCACAATTGGGCAGGATGTGGAGACTGAGCTCTTGTTTTGAAGGCCGGATGTGCGGTGCGTGCGTGCGTGCGTGCGCGCAAGGGGAACAAGCGAGAGACACCGAAACATCGATACATATTGACTGTGAACATGCATCCTAAAACGTTTCCAATCGTCCACAAATGAATGAAAGGAAGTTTTAAAAAGTACATTAAACTCATCTCTTTAATGCTGGTGATGTTGAAAATAACAATCAAGAAAACAAATGTTATCAGCTCATGAAACAATTATTAGCACCATGTGATCATGCGACCACGCCCCCACAGCTTAACTGACATGTGAACGGTCCAATCACAAAGTGTCTGCCTTTTCCTTCTGATGTCTTTTTTCCCCAAGCAAATCAAATCTCTCTTAGCGACATGCTAACATCAGCAGCATGCTAACATGAAGTAAAGGAGCAGAGACAAACATCGACTGGCTAGGAGCAATGATGTCATCACAACGTCAGAGAGACAGCTGCCAATCAGCAGGGAGAACCAGACGTGGTGGTCTTGTGTCCGTGGTCCGGACCGGTTTCCCTCCACAAAGTCAACTGTCCTCTGGCTCTGTGCTTCACCACAATGATACGCAAGCTAACAATTAGCGCTAAGTTCTTCAACACGTGAACAGCGGCGAGCGGCTATGCTAACCTTGTAAGTACGATACGAGTACGAGCATACGACAGTAGTCTGGTCTTTTTTCTGGAAAATAAACACTTTGACCGGAACGTCGAGTTATATATTTACTCTATATACACCATAGAAACAGGAATATTGTGCTCATTGGGAACATGATGGACATGTGTCTTCTTCTTTGACGCGTCACAACTCCAAACTACGCTAGCAAGGCCTCGCTGATTGGCTTTAAGACGGACATCTGGTCTGGCTGACAGGACGTGTGGAAGGCAATGTGTGATCCGTGACGAGAGACTGACGAGTAGCACCACAGAAGGTCAGGATGTCCGCTTGACATTCCCGTCCAGAACAGCCGCTCTTAGACGACGCTTCCGAGCGTCAGCAACCTTTTGGGAAGACTTCTCAAGCCCTCCAAGATGATCAAATCCACCGCAAAGGTTTAGGATTTCTTCAGAAAGACGAGAGATGAACGGACGCTGAGGCCGAAGACGACTGACGGACAGATGGAACCCTGTAACTTTCCGGAGGGAATGCTTTTGGTTGGGGGTGATCTCCTATTTCAAGTTAGTCCTTCGGCCGCCAAAAGCGGGTCTTAAGGGTAGCTGGTCACAGCCTGTTTTTGCGCCAGGCGGCGAAGCTCCTCCCTGATGGCCTTGATCAAGGAGGCGGAGCTAAGAGCGGAGGGCGAGGCGTCCTCGGGCAGATATTCTGGAGTCGGCGAGGTCAGAAGAAGCGGTGGCGCTGACACATCCCGAAGCGAGGAGCTCGGCATCTGGAAAAGAGACGATGAGAAGTCGGGAAAGGACAGCACCTGTCGGGTGGCGGAGAACAGAAGTGTTATTCCACAAGTGTTATTCCAGAAGCGTTATTCCAGAAGCGTTATTCCCGAAGCGTTATTCCCGCAGGTAAAAGCTTTGTTAGCACCAAATTCATGACAGAAGGTTTACGTTCTCCCTGCTGCCTCCGGGTCTGGAGAGGTCCTGCTCTGAGTGCTGTTGGTGCCAACAGGAGCTGGTCGGACCTGAGGCGCTGCGGCCCACCCCGGGGTAGGCGCCGATCTGGCTGGACAAGCCCACCTGGGTCAGGTGGTGGAGCTGCACACCTGGTGGACACGTTGGTAAACTTGGTAAAGTTGAGCTGGTATTGCCAAACCTTCCCGACACGACGAGCGGTATGAACCTGCGCTGCCCCCCACGGGACGGGGTCTGGAGGATGAGGGAGGCTTTTTGTACTGCCCCCTGCTGGAGTACGGGGGCTCCTGCAGCTGGTCTCCAGCGGAAACAAAGCCTCCTGAACCCTGCCTGTGGAAAACACACAAAGATGCCTTAATAACAGCGTGGGCATGCGTGTCAAGGTCATGACCCACTAACCTTTGCAGATGACCTTGGCCTCCCTGAGCGGAGGTCGGAGAAACTCCCAGCTCAGCGTATCTCTGCGGCAAGAAGGAGAGAAGACGCGGAAAGGTCAAAGACGGCGGCCAACGTCTGCAGGCCAAAGGGACTCACCGGGGACAGGGGGCTGTGGGAGGGGCCGGCCGGGTAGGACCCCCACTGCCTTCCCAGGGGGCCGGCCTGTGTGGATGGGCCGGGGAGGGCGGGGCTTACACCGCTCAACCCGGCGCTGCCTTGCGAGGATGGAGAGACCAGAGCAAAGGCGTCGTCCAGGAGGGAGTGCATCTGCTGCCGGGCTTCCTCGATGGACGGCTGCGGTGGCATGTAAGGGGGCGGGACCGGGGCGGGGTCAAACACCTCATCGGTGGGAGAGGGGCTCCCGTGGTCCGGGGGCAGGTCCGGATCAGACTGTGGAAGATGAGATGAAAAGATGAGGAAAGCGTTCCTCGTCGGAAGCCGACTGCTCTCACCATGTAGGCCACGTTGTTGAGTCCTGGGTACTTCCTGTAGGTGGCACCCTGGTCCACAAGCAGCCGATCCTGGTCTGTGTCAGGAAGACTTCCAGGTCCCGGCTGAGCCCGCCGAGCCCGAGGAGAGCGCCTCCCTCTGCACAAGCACACCCGGGTTTACTCCTAAGGAGAGAAAAGCCCACAAGGATTCCGCTCACCTCAAGTCCGACCTGGGAGGGGACGGGGTGTCCCCCTGTAGGATGCAGTCCATGTGGTCGTGGGCGGAGCTGTAGAGACGCTGAGCAACCTCACTCTGGACCGGCCCGTCTCCAAAAGCGTCCATGATGTCATCCATGGACGGGAATTCACACTGGCCCCGCCTCTTGGCGCGCTGCCGGAGTTTGTTCCGATGGTGCTCCATTTCCGACTTGTGTCGCAGCGCCACCTGCGGGACCGCCAGGATGTCAGCGCCCGTCTGAGATGATGTCATTCGCACCCGTCTCACCTCTGTGTTGACCTTTTCGCTGAGGGAGGGGCTGGGCTTGGTCGACGGCGGGCTCGGCCGCGGCTGCATGGCGATGAGCTGCACCTTGCTAGCTGGACGCCGCGCGCCGTCGGACGAGCCACGAGAAAGACGATCCACGTGTTCAAAGATGGAGGATGAGGACAACAGCTCATCTGGACCGCCTGATGGCGCTGCGGAAGCGGGTCAGAGGTCAACCATTGTGATGGCTATTTTACTGTTATCTCTACGATGGTGTCGTCCTGTCTCTGACCGTTTTTGGGCGGCTTCCTCTGCTGCTTGGCCTCCATGGGCGTGGCTATAGGGCGAGTACTCTCCTCTGGCGACTCTCTGCCGCTGGATTGGTCGCTGCCTAACGAGTCAGCGTCTGACGGGCTGGTCCTGACGAGAGACATGCCCTGAAAGGGTCAGGGCCAAGGCCAGGGCCAGCTATCCAGCTATCTAGCTAGCTAGCTATCTAGCTAGCTATCTAGCTAGCCACACCGGGCGGTCTCCCAACCGGGTGCGTTCCAGGCAAGATGGAGAACTTTGCAATGAGGAGGCTGACCTTCCACGGTGGCGGCGGCTTGCTCTCGTAGTTTTGGTGGACGACCCTTTTGATTTGGGAGTGTTGAGGTCACCGCCATCAGAGGGCGTGGCCTCCTTGGTGGGGGCCGGCAGCGGTCCCGGCTCCTGGATCACCATGATGTCGTCTTTACTGTGCTGGCCCAGGTGGAGTTTGGCGAAGTCAAAGCCTTTCACGCTGGAGGCCTGAAGCTGAGAGGCGACGCGCATCAGCCACCATCGGCATGACGGCGACTTCCTGTCTCACCCGTCTTACCTTCTGCCGCTGCTGGATGGTGTTGATGGCGTCCGGCTGGAACTCCAGTTTCTCTGATCCACATAGCTTCCAGTAGAGGATGATGATGATGAAGACGGCCAGAAAGACCGGGACGATCACGCCAACGATCAGCCAGATGCTACTGCTTTGGGTCTCGGATGGCGGGACAGACATGGTCTCCACCGCTGGGGGGCCGGCAAAGAACAGATGAAAGTTGTCACTCTGGTCGACTTGCATGTCAGATGACAGAAGCGTCAATCAACCAGCAACACGCCAATAAAGCAGGCGACTCACGTTGGGCCAGCGGTCTCTGGACTTGGTGTCCCAGGACGATGGCGGCTCTCTGCAGGTCTAAGCTATTCAGGGTTTCTGCTGTCACATCCGCCGGTACCCGTGTGCCCCCCGGACCCTCAACAAAATATAAGACCTCAAGAGGGCGTTCTGGCCCAGACAGCCTGGCCACCCGCACCACCTGAGAAGGTAGGAGGGTCCTTCACTTGAGCACCAATGGAGAAGTTGAAGGTGTCCGTACCTGCAGGCTGCTGTTGCCTACAGCCGTGGCTCTCCTCCAGCGCCTTCTGCCGGAAAGTCCCAGTCCTTCCTCGAGCAGCAGGGCCAAGCGCCGCTCCACGCGAGCTCCAAAGCTTCGCTCGGACGACAGCTGGTTCTCCACGCCCAGAAGAACTGCAAGCATCACATGTTCCAAATCAGGCACGTGGCATCCTCCAACGAGGTCGCCAAGCCGCTTTGTTCTGCCGTGTTCTCACCCGTGCGGACCCACGTGGATCGCAGGTGATGGGAGGTGTTGAGCTCAGGGTACTGAAATGCTGAAACGGCAAGCAGCCAATCAGAGCACGGCCTCAGCGACCATCAATGAACTCATCAACAAGCAGACGCGTACGTTCAGCAATCTGCAGAGCAGGAAAGCCGATGTAGAAACTGAACTCCACCATGCTGAGCTTCCTCAGGTGTTGGCTGACCTCCGAACCCGGCAAGTAGCCCCTCCCATCCCGAACCGCGAACGTGATGTCGACGGGAACCTTCTGCTCCACCGCCGGCCTTGCCGAGCTGACCGTGATGTTTAGCAGCTGGGGGGGGGACACAACATGTGAAGACATCGGAACCGGGGGGGGGGGCAACATGTGAAGACATCGGATACGGGGGGTGGAGGGGGTGGCGGGGGAAGGACAACATGTGAAGACATCGGACCGGGGGGGGGGCAACATGTGAAGACATCCGACACGAGGGGGGGGTCGGGGGACAACATGTGAAGACATCGGAACCGAGGGGGGGCAAAGGCAGCACTCACCTGGACGCTGACGCCGCCCGCCTCCGAAGAACGTTGCCGAGTTTTGCTGTACGCCATCACAAGGCCGATCTCGACACGCTCGCTGAAGTTACACACTCTGACGTCAACGTGGACTGGAACGAACTGCAGCACCGTGTGGACCTGGTACCTGAGGTCAGGCACGGTGTACAGGGCCGACACCGCGGGAACCGAACCTGAGACACGTGGCGGTCGGCGGAGGGCATTGATGACCGATATGGCTGTGTAGATCAAAGGACCGGACACCACACGGAAGGCAAAACTGGAAGGAGTTCTCAAGAACTGATGAAGAACAGACAGCTGTCAATCACCTGACTTGAATGACGGCACCAGTCACGTGACACCTGCGTCTAATGGATAGGATGACGAATGAAGGCTTGGTCTGTACCTGAAGCTCCACCGATCGGTTAAATTCCCTCCTCAAAAGATCCCGGACCAAGGTGAAACCGGCCACGGAGCCTCTGGTCCCACCTGGAGGGGCGACACAAGCTCCGATCAGCCGGCTGGGCCCCTGCTGAGGTCACATGGTCTGGTGTGGGCGTACCTACTCTGACCAGGTACGACTCTGGCTTGGTGACGTTGCACAAGTACTGTTTGCTGGCGGGGGTCTGGGCCACCCTGGGGGTGGTCGCTGGCGGTGCTCTCGTCAAGCTGATGGCGGTCCTCTGCGTGGTGGGGGTGGTCTTCTCCGGCTTGGCGGTGACCTCTGCCGGTCTGTCCAGAAGGGTGGGGGGTACGGGCGGCGGAGGCAGACGCACCCGACTGGTGGAGTTAGAAGTGGGGGGGTGTTTGGTGTTTGGCGGAAGGGGGTCTTTTTGTTCTGGAACCGGAGAGGGGGCCGAGGGTGTCTCAGATTGAGGCTCCTCCTCATGTGTGAGGGAGGGTGGGAGGCTGGGACCGGGGGTGGGCACTGCCGCGGGACTCTCGGGCTCCTTCCCGGGCGGGGGACCAGAACTTGGAACTGCTCGGGTTTGGTTGCAGACTGCTGTTGGAGTGACAGAGGGTTTGGTCAAGACCTGGCCCTCCTGCGAAGCCTCCTGAGACCCCCCCCTCCCCCGCTCTCTGGCCAACAGGTTGGTGTAGTATTCCAAACTGTTCATGTCAGGCAGCAGCAGCTCGGTCGGCTGAAGCGGGGCCAGGTCCTCGGGGTCGTAGTCGTCATCCCAGGTAGGGAAGACATCCGGGTGGGCGGGCCGTGTGTGGGGAGGGATGCTGGGGGCGGTGGAGGAGGGCGAGAGGGCGATGTGAGAGTTGAGTGGGGGGGTGGGGCGCGGGGGTAAGATGGTCTCGTGGGACGCCCAGTCACCAACATCATCATCATCGTCGTAGGGGTGGCTGGGCAGAGGCGTGGCTAGTGCTAGCTCCTCCCCATCGGGAACCACGAAGGACAGCGTCTCCACGTAGTCTCCAGAACCCCAGGCCTCCTCTAGCGAGTTGCCTTGGTCCCAGGTGGGAGGGGGGCTCATGGTGGGCTGGTTGTGAGGGGCAAAAGGGGGAGTCAGGCTGGGGGACAGGAGGTCAGGGGGTCTGAGGAGGAGGTGAATTCCCTGAGCGCCCGCATCTGCCGAGAGACTGCCACTGTTGCCATGGTAACCAGACTCCGGACCGGCTGCTCGGGGTCCCGGTTGGAGGGGCGATGAGGAAGATGAAGGGGATGAAGGACGTGGCGAAGACGCTGCTGTTCTGTTCCGGTCCGGCCCGCCTGAGACAAAAACAGCTGGTGCTTGTGTGTTAGTCGCCCCCCCCCCCGAAAAGAAACTATTGATGTTGTGGCTCAATGTATTTACGTCCCATGCCCCCCCCCCCAATGAATAGTTGCAAATAAGAATATGAATACATTTAAGATGAATAGTACGAATAAAAGAATGGAATAATAAAAGTCATGAAAACAAATCCAATGATACAAACAGGCCTGTCACATAATAATAATAATAATAATGGACATATATACGTATGTATATAATAATGGATAAATCCACTTATTGAAGCATCCAAAAAGGTCCTGGATAAACGTCACACAGGCTGGATAACAAGAGGGTTCACTCTCTACGTCTGAGCGCAGACCTCCGCTTTGTGGAGGTGGGGCTACGAGCTACGAGCTACGAGCTACGAGCTACGAGCTACTACCCTACTTGAGGGTGAACGCCACAGGCACAGTGCGGGAGTTTTTGGGGTTTAAACAGAATGAGGGCTGGGATAGGCTCCAGCACCCCCGCGACCCTGATGAGGATAAGCGGTAGAAAATGAATGAATAAACAGAAGGAACACAACGACCGACATGGAGGGTTTTCTCAAGTGGGAAAAGAGCAGCGATGGGGATGATGGGGGTGATGGGGATGATGGGGATGATGGGGATGATGGGGGTGATGGGGATGATGGGGATGATGGGGATGACGGGGATGATGGGGATGATGGGGGTGACGGGGATGATGGGGGTGATGGGGATGATGGGGGTGATGGGGGTGATGGGGATGATGGGGGTGATGGGGGTGATGGGGATGATGGGGGTGACGGGGATGATGGGGATGATGGGGGTGATGGGGATGATGGGGGTGATGGGGGTGACGGGGATGATGGGGGTGATGGGGATGATGGGGGTGATGGGGATGATGGGGGTGATGGGGGTGATGGGGGTGATGGGGATGATGGGATGACAGGGATGACGGGGGTGATGGGGGTGATGGGGATGATGGGGGTGATGGGGGTGATGGGATGATGGGGGTGATGGGGATGATGGGGGTGATGGGGGTGATGGGGATGATGGGGGTGATGGGGGTGATGGGGATGATGGGGGTGATGGGGGTGATGGGGGTGACAGGGATGATGGGGATGACAGGGATGACCGGGATGATGGGGGTGATGGGGATGATGGGGGTGATGGGGGTGATGGGGGTGACAGGGATGATGGGGATGACGGGGATGATGGGGGTGACGGGGATGATGGGGGTGATGGGGATGATGGGGGTGATGGGGATGATGGGGGTGATGGGGATGATGGGGGTGATGGGGATGATGGGGGTGATGGGGGTGATGGGGATGATGGGGGTGATGGGGATGATGGGGGTGATGGGGATGATGGGGATGACGGGGATGATGGGGATGATGGGGATGATGGGGGTGATGGGGATGATGGGGGTGATGGGGATGATGGGGATGATGGGGGTGATGGGGGTGATGGGGATGATGGGGGTGATGGGGATGATGGGATGACAGGGATGACGGGGGTGATGGGGATGATGGGGGTGATGGGGATGATGGGGGAGATGGGGGTGATGGGGATGACGGGGATGATGGGGTGATGGGGGTGATGGGGATGATGGGGGTGACGGGGATGACGGGGGTGATGGGGGTGATGGGGATGATGGGGATGACGGGGATGATGGGGGTGACGGGGATGATGGGGGTGATGGGGATGATGGGGGTGATGGGGATGATGGGGGTGATGGGGATGATGGGGGTGATGGGGATGATGGGGGTGATGGGGGTGATGGGGATGATGGGGGTGATGGGGATGATGGGGGTGATGGGGATGATGGGGATGACGGGGATGATGGGGATGATGGGGATGATGGGGGTGATGGGGATGATGGGGGTGATGGGGATGATGGGGATGATGGGGGTGATGGGGGTGATGGGGATGATGGGGGTGATGGGGATGATGGGATGACAGGGATGACGGGGGTGATGGGGATGATGGGGGTGATGGGGATGATGGGGGAGATGGGGGTGATGGGGATGACGGGGATGATGGGGTGATGGGGGTGATGGGGATGATGGGGGTGACGGGGATGACGGGGGTGATGGGGGTGATGGGGATGATGGGGGTGATGGGGATGATGGGGGTGATGGGGGTGATGGGGGTGATGGGGATGATGGGGGTGATGGGGATGATGGGGGTGATGGGGGTGACGGGGATGATGGGGGTGATGGGGGTGATGGGGATGATGGGGGTGATGGGGGTGATGGCGTGGCGGTGGTCAACGCTTGCAAATATGAAGAAAAGCGGCAACGTCGGCGCCTGTCAGCTGTCATCACGACAAGGAGTGACAAACAACGGTCTAAAAATGTTTGATTGTGAAAATGCGGTAATACTGCATATGGACGACATTTTGTAGTACAATCTGACATGGCGGCAGGCCTGGATACAAATACAAATATGAAAATATGAATATATGGATATATGAATATATGGATATATGAAAATATGGATATATGGATATAATATGAATAGCACGTCTAACTGAGCTCCTTTTGACACTGAAAGAAAAGAGTGACAATGAATAAAAAGAAATAGTTAGAAATGAAGAAGAACGTCAAATGTGGTCATGTGACTCAGGTGAGGAGTGTGATGGCGGCGGTGAAGATGATTCATGTTTAATACCTGGGACAGGAGAAGCGGACGTCGCCATGGAAACCAGCGTCATGGTGACCAGCAGGAAGAGGTGACCCTTTGGGGTTCTGGGTCCCATCCTGGTCCCGGTGCGGGATCACAGGGTCCACGTTTGGATCCCGGTCTAGGAGGACCTGCGGCACAAAGGCGCTCTAGCTTACGTCCGGTTCCGGTGGGCTTAGCGAACATGTTCCTGTTACACTCGATTAGCTCTGATGACCTCTGACCTAATGTAAGAAATAGCTTTTCACGACGTCGCCATTTGTCGGAACCTTTCCACGCACGGACGGGCGCTTCACGTACCGGCCTATCTCACGTCGACTCTTCAGACATGGCGGCCCACATTCCTGTCTCGGCGACACCGATTCTCTCTTTCGGCTCCGGTTCCGATCAGCTTCCATTCGCCGGGACGTCACCTGCCGCCGCCCGTCTTCGCTGCTCAAAGATGGAGACGGCGCCTTCAACGACCCCTCTAATCCAACACCACCGTGCTGACTTCGGACCTACCTGCCATTGTGGGGATGCGGTTCGGGGCGTCACGCCTCTCCTGCAGCGAGGCGGGGTGGGGGTGTGGGGGGGGGGGGGTGAAGGTTGTTCTGTCCGCAGTCTTCCTCACCCCTCCCTCCTCATCGGTTCGTTCTGACCCGGAATCCAAATCCACCCGAACGCGGTCCTCTCCGAACCAGAGCACAGAGCAGGAGGCAGGAGGTGCGTTCAAGGACTCGTCTTTTTTGCGGGACAATCCTGCATCCTCGTTTCTCAACGCCCCCCCGCGATCGCTCACGCCATTACACCCATATGCCGCCAAATGACGATGACGATGCTGTTCTTCATCATCGTTTCAAGCGGCGGGAAAGGAGGTGGTTGCCATGGTAACGGCACGAACGAGGGCCAGGTGTGCGACCCCAGCAGGTGTTCCTGATCCAACATAAGCCGCCACACTCGGCTTCCGCTCCGTTGGACCTCCACCATGTGGCCGCCGCTGCTCTGGGTTCTGGTCGCTTGTGGTGAGAAGTCTCTTATTGTGAAACCCCCGCGCGTGTGTGTGTGTCTCGCGTCAACACTTCCTGTTTTGTCTCTTCAGCTCGGAGCGCGTCCACAAGTGAAAGTCTGGGCAGTTTCTCAGGAGGCTTTGGTAAAAAAAAAACATCTTTTATTGCATATGATGTCATATTGGGGGTGCATGATCAACCCCCCCCCCCCTTTACTTCTCCTGGTGGTGGTGATGTTTGATTAGGACTAATCAACAGGTACACTTGGACACACGGCAGGGGTTCCAAGACAAACCTTATTAGTAGGTAGATGGTAGATGGTAGATGGTAGATGTTATATGGTAGATGGTAGATGTTAGATGTTATATGGTAGATGGTAGAAGGTAGATGGTAGATTTTAGCTGCAGAGCAGATGGTAGATGTCTTCCTCACGTTTGGGCGCCTGCCCGTATCATGAGGTGACATGATCAGGAGGATAATTAGCAGGACATTTTGACTTTGTGGCCTTTTAATGTGAAAAGCTGCGTCCTGCAGCGCTGGTGGGAGTCCGCCCCTTTGTGCAGGACCAAGACATGAAGACCCGCATCATCGGCGGCCAGGAGACGTGGGAGCACTCGTGGCCGTGGCAGGTGGCTCTCCGCTTCACCACCAGGCCGGCGTGCGGCGGCGCCGTCATCTCGCCGCTGTGGGTCATCTCGGCAGCCCACTGCTTCAAAAGGTGCGTCACGGCGCCGCGGCGTCCGCACCGGCGAGCCGACTGGCGAGCCGACCGCCTCCTTCTTGTGTGCAGGTACAACAAGGTCTCCTTCTGGACGGTCTTGGCAGGAAAACACGATCTGGACGACGGCGACGAGGAGGGCCAGCAGGTACGGCTGGTTAGAACGCGGGTGTGGGATTTGGGTCAGAACCCGTTAGCAGTAGCGTTAGCATGAGGGCTACCTGCCGGAGAGAATTCTGCTAGAGCGTTTGCGCTGCAGGTGGTGGGCGTGTCGGCCATCGTCATGCATCATCGCTACAACGCTCGCACCAAAGCGTACGATGTGGCGCTGCTCATGCTGAAGAGGCCGCTGACCTTTGACCGCTTCGTGCGGCCCATCGACGTGTGGATGGCGCCGTTGCCCACCTCGGAGAAGTGCACCATCACGGGCTGGGGGGCCACACGGGAGAGTGAGTCTTGGTCCGGAAGTGTTGGAATTTCATCTCGCGTCTCAAGTGTCTTCCCGCCGCAGATGGGCCACGCGTGACCCGGCTGCAGGAGGTCAACGTGACCCTGTTCCCCTCCGACATCTGCAAGCGCTACTACAAGGGGCGGATCCAAGCCTCCATGTTCTGTGCAGGAAAGGAAGGGGGAGGAGTCGATGCCTGCCAGGTGCGTGTGCGTGCGTGTGCACGTGTGTGTGCGTGCGTGCGCGTGCGTGCATGTGACAGCCGAGTCTTGCTGCGGTTGTCAGGGCGACTCTGGAGGTCCGCTGTCTTGTTTTGGCGGGAAGAACTTCAAGCTGGCGGCGGTGGTGAGCTGGGGCGTCGGCTGTGGGCGGGCTGCAAAGCCGGGTGTGTACACCCGACTCCAAGACCACGTTCAGTGGATGTCCGACGTCATGGGTGAGATTTCCTCCACAAGGTCCACCTCGCCTTTCCCACTCGAGTGTGGTGGTTTTGCGTTCCAGAGAACCAGGATGTGATGTACGCGGACCAGCCGGCTCAAGGTGCAGCCGCCACTTCCTGTTGGCCTTTCACCTCCAACGGCAAGCTAACGTTGGCCTCCCTCCTCAGAGGACAGGTGCGGGAAGCAGCAGGGGTCCGGCTGTCGGAACGCTCTGGACCCGGCCGGGGTCTCGGTGTCGGAGGACGGCGCGGTGTCGGTGGAGAACGTGACAGAGTCGTGTTCGGGGTCGTGGCCCTGGCAGGTCAGCCTGCAGGCCAACGGGATCCATTACTGCAGCGGCGTACTGATCCACCGCCGCTGGGTGCTGACGGCACGCCACTGTGGGGTCCGGTAAGGTCCAGACGCCGGAGCGGGTCGTGCAGAACTTCCCATGATGCCAAAGGCCGGCGCCGCTTTGCTTCCTGTGCAGAGCGAGGGAAGATGTGGCGGTCCTGGGAGCTCACGACCTGCACTTCTCTCTGTTCCAAAGCGTCCCGGTGGACGAGGTCTTCAACCCGCCTCAGGATGACAGCTTCCCGCCCAAAGCGGACCTGGCGCTGCTGCGCCTGGCGTTTCCCGCCAGACTGGGTAGGCTGCGGGCAGGCGATGGCGGCGGTGAGGTTGTCATGTGATGTCTTGTCTGCAGGCGGCAGCGTGTCCCCGCTTTGCGTCCCGGATGAGGACGAGGAGTTGGATGACGACTGGTTGTGCGTCAGCGCCGGCTGGGGGGCGTCGACCGCCACAGGTTAAAGTTGACATGCATGTTGGCCACGCCCCTTGATGCTCCGCTCGCTGACGTGAACCTCGGTCTCCCGCAGCGGGCGTCAATCCGGACCGGCTGCACCACACTCGGCTGGTTCTGGTCAACCAGACCGAGTGCAGGGACAAGTGGGGGCAGGTCCTTGTCAGCGACGCCCACGTGTGCACGCATCCCGCTGGCGGCGCCGCCTGCACGGTGACCTCTGATTGGTTGACTCGCTTCTAGGAAGAAACTGACGTCTTTTTGTGTTCAGGGAGATTCTGGGGCGTCGCTGTTCTGTCGGAAGCGTGACGCCTACTTCCTGTTTGGCGTGCTGACGTGGGGGAGTCGACACTGCGACCCCAACAAGCCGGCCATCTTTTCCAAGGTGTCCGATTACCACGCCTGGATCAGCGATCTGACGGAGGACGTGTGAAGAAGCGGCGTTGGTCCAAACGTTTCAAAGCCGTGAGATGAGTTGCTCAAAGGGGGCGGGGCCGAGAGGTTACAGGCTGGCCTAGCAGCCAATCACAGGCCCTGATGCACTGATATGAACCACAGCAAATAAAGCACCAATGAAATCAAAATAAAAACACTTTTTTTTTTTTTTTTCACCAAGTTTAGTTTGAACTTTCCAACATTTCAACTTCTTCACACGTCAGCTGACCTGCGGGAGGTCTCCCACTCGCCTGAACCCGGCTGACCCCTGGACCACCTGCGAGGCAACCGGTGTCACATCAACCCCTCGAGGTCAAAGGGTCAAGGTCAAACAAGATGACTCACGGCGATGTCGGGCAGGCGTGCTGGAGCAGCGTCCTCGTACGCCGGGTTGGAGATGCTGCGGGTCGCACATGCAGCCTCCGCCTCCTCCTCCTCCTCCTCCTGGCAGAGTTGATGAAGGTCATACACATGACGTCAGTGTTGGGGAAAAGTAACTTAGTTACTAGTTACTTTTCAAAAAAGCAATTGAAGCGCTATTATTCCATAACCTAGTTATTTTCCCCTAAAAGTAACAATTACTATTTCAATGACTTTTAGTTACTTTCCTCTGTACTTTAAGTACATAAATATCTAGAATTACTAAATTACATTTGGGTGAAAGTAACTGGTAAAGTTAGCCATTACTTCCCCAAAGAGTAACTAGTAGAGATGTATGCTGAAACCCAATATCAGCCGATACTGATAGCGATGTGTCACATGACATGCTGTGGTGGAATGGATACACGTGTACTTATCGGGAATAAAATCCAATACATGTATCATACTTTTATGCCCATATCAGGCCCATCATATTGGGACATCCCTAGTAACGCCATAAGTACTACATAAGTACTACATAAGTAGCGTGTCATTCGGTCTGCAATCCCTCCAGGATCTGTACGCCTCCAGGACCCTGAGGCGTGCCGATCCCTCTCACCCCGGACACAGACTCTTGGAGACGCTCCCCTCTGGCAGGAGGCTGCGGTCCGTCAGGACCAAAACCTCACGCCACAGGAACAGTTTCTTCCCGTCTGCTGTCAGCCTCATCAACAAGGCCTGGACCCCCCCCCCCACACTCTTCACACCCCACCTCTGCCTCATCCTGCCACTTTGACTCTCTCTATATGCGTTACATTAACGCCCAGTTTGGACTCTTACGTATATTACATACGTATATTACATACGTATATTACATACGTATATTTATACTGTATTCTGTATTCTGTATAGTTTTGTATTTTCATTTTTTAATAGATGTGTCTGCACCAACTTCACCAAAACAAATTCCTAGTATGTGTTGGATCATACCTGGCAATAAAACCATCTGTGATTCTGATTCTGAGGTTGCTATGGCAACACTTGGAAGGTTAGAAAGCGTAGCCGATGACGACAACACAAACCTTGAAGTAGCGGAACTGGAAGAATTTGTCGGAGCGTCTGTGGAAGTGAAATCCCACAAAAAGGAAACCTGACACCAGAACCACGAGCAGGACGGCGCCGAGTCCCGCCCCCGCCTTGTGAGGCGCACCAACCTGCGGGGCCGAGACGGAACAGCTCGGTCTGGAAGAACACTTTGAAGACGCTTCGCTCGGATGGCACTCACCTCCAGGCGAGGGGGCGGGGCCAGAAGAGTTCCCCGCAGGACGTGTATGACGCCGTTGGCAGCCATGATGTCGGCGGCGGCAACAAAGAGGCCATTGACATAACGAGACGACTGAGGACGACACAGCGACTATGAAGACGAGCTCAGCAAACACGAGAAGGAAGACGTGACGTCTCACCAGAGACGAAGGGTCCACAATGTCGACGAGTCCAACAACGGTCAGCGTTCCAACGCGAGTCCTTAGCCGAGTTCCGTTGGTCAGCTGACCCAGGGTCAGAGCCTGACCCTCCGACAAGTGGAACTCCAGGTCGCGCTGGGACAGCGTCTGCAGATGAGGACGGCGTAAGGACCAGGACATGGCGGAGAAGACATGGGGACTGACTTGGTTTTCCATCAGGCTGTCGTTGTCGGGGACGAAGAGCGTGGACCGGACAGCGGGGTCCTGGAGACGCTGGACGTAGCGTCTCCCGTCTTCCGACATCTGAGACACGTTGAGGACTTGCTGCAGGAGGAGACCAGGGAGGACGTGTGACTCCGTGCCAGGGTGGAGAGACCTTCACGTTGACTCACAGTGAGGAAGTTGGACAAGGCAGGCGTGGACATGAGGACCTGCAGAAGGTTTCCCGTGCAGCTGAAGCCGTCTCCAACGTAGCCGGACTTGCACTCGCAGTTCACGTCTGAAAGGCGTGCAGAAGAGACCCTGATGGTCCAGCTCTTGTGGAAGAAGCCGCCCCTCGCTCACCCTTCATCCGGAAGCAGAAGGCGTCCCAGGTCTCGCTCAGGTTCTTGCGGACGCCGTAATCCACGATGCCAACGTGCCCAAAGCCACAGTTGGGGTTGGCGTAGGTGGTGGGGTACGCCACCTGGGCCCCGTCCAACCAGCCGGCGGCGCACATGTTCAAGCCGCCCTGCGGACAGGAAGTCTCACCATCAGGGCCGGCGGACATTCTCTGACTTCCAAACACATTTGTGGTGCCTTCACGGACCTGCTGAGCATAGGACAACTGCGTGGATGAAGCCAAGACCCCCCCTGTGGCGGCGCACGCCGCTCGTGCTGCTGTGTAGTTCATCTTGTACTGGCCGTCTTCCGAACGCACGTGGAACACGCCCACTGTCACGTCTACGCAAACGTAGCCAGCAAAAATATTAGGGCAGCCGGGAGGGGGCGCCCCGACGTGCAAATACCTTCAAAATGGAGGTCGGTGCAGCGTGCGTCCTGGTGACATCCCCCGTTGCCCTGTAGACAGCGGCTAACAGGAAGCTGTTTGACCTCACAAGCGACGCCGTCTCCGATGAAGCCGTCTTTGCAGACGCACTTCCTCTTTGCCTGCAAGCGAAAGCCTCAGCATGAAAAGGCACCCGTAACACCGAAAAGTACGCGGCGGGACTACCGGCGACATCATGACGCATGTGGCGTGTTCGTGGCAGCCGCCGTTGTCCCCGGCCACGCAGGGATCAATAGGCCGGCAGGTAAAGCCGTCCCCAGAGTGGCCTTGAGGACACGTGCACGTCACGCGCTCGCCTCGCTGAGAACACTTGGCGTCCGTAGCGCAGCCGCCATTCCACACGTCACACAGGGCCGCCACTGCAGACACACGGAGTCAGGCGTGTCCGACGCGTGTCCGACGCGTGTCCGACGCGTGTCCGACGCGTGTCCGACGCGTGTCCGACGCGTGTCCGACGCGTGTCCGACGCGTGTCCGATGCGTGTCCGACGCGTGTCCGACGCGTGTCCGACGCGTGTGCGCCTGGGCCCAGTCCATACCTGTGCACGTGTAACCGTCTCCCTCATAAAATGGCCGACACACGCAGGTGTTGTTGTCCTGGCAGACGGCCTTGACGGAACAAGCCGGAGAACACGGGAAGACCTCAGCTGGAGGACGGCAAACGTTAGCTTAGCACAAAGACGGCGTCTCGCTTCTGTCCATCCAATGGGTTCACCTTGCTCGGTCTCGCAGCGTTCACCCGTCCAGCCGGCGTCACAGAAGCAAGACCCGGTCCCTCTCCGTCCGTCATCGCACGTTCCGTGTTCCAAGCAGTTGCAGGCTGGGAAGTGGTTTCCTAGTCTTAGCTTTGGTCTTAGGTACGCACTAGCATACGTCTACGTACGCTAATATGACTAGCAAGCAACCATCTTGGGGGTTTAGGGACCCCAAAGGAGGGGATGATGGGATCCTGATGTGACCGGCGGGAAGACGCTCACCTTTGCAGTTGGCGCCATAGAACCCGTCGGCACAAAACTGGCAGGCCACGCCCCCGAAGCCTGCCGCGCACGTGCAAGTGCCGTTACCAAGATGGCCGTCGTCACAGTTGCCATGGTGACTGCAAACGGCACCCACACCGCCCGGGCACGCTGGACAGGAAGTTGGTGGGAGGTTTGTGATGATGTCACCGTGTTTCCGTGGTCTCACCTTGACAGTCCCGCCCGTAGTAACCACGGCAACACTTGGGCTGCCACACCCCGAGCGTGCACACGCTGCGGCAGCCCGAGTTCCTGCTGACAAACATGGCGGGCAGGTCGCACTTCTCCACCGCCTGAAGGCGACACAGCGTCAAAAGGAGGCGGTGGTGGGTTGCCATGGAAACGAGCAGCAACACTCACCTTCAGTTTGGATCCTCCTGGGCAACGATTGGCCGAGGACGCGCACACGCCACAGCTCATCTGGTGAAGGTCAAAGGTCAACACACCATTGTTAGTAGCGTGACCTTCACAGGACTCACTTTGAGGTCAAAGCTGGTCTGCTCATCGCAGCGCCCCCCCAGACTGGGCGGGGTCAGCAGGCAGTCGATGCCGTACGCGATGCCGCTGTCAAACACCAGATGTCTCTGGACGATGCGGCACTTTCCGTCGTTCACCAAGATCTGTCCCTGACGGAGAGAAGGGCACATGAAGGTCGCTCTCCTTCCTCGTCCCTCCTCTTCATCGCCCTTACCATCTCATCTGGCCCGCCGCAGCTGAAGGAGAGGGAGGAGCCCTGCAGCGTGCGAGCCGAGTCCAAATGGATCAGACCTTCTGCGTAAACCTGAACGCAGACAGCGAGAACGTGAGAAGCTCCTGAGGCTAACGTGCTAGAGGTGGACCTTCACCTTGTGGTTGGGGAGAACGTGATACTTCAGGTACTCCTTCAGCTGCTGGCGGTTGTGTGGGTGCAGCAGGAAGTCCTTCTGCTCCGGCGGCAAGGTCGCCATGGCGGCATCGGAGGGCAGGAACATCGTGACGGGCTGGTACATCCCATCATGCACCGCGCCCATCACGCCCGTGTCCTGAAACATCAACATCAGCATCACGGGACCGTCTGGCTGCCAGAACCTACACAAGCTGAGAGCGGGTTTGGACCTGCAGCAGCTTGTAGAAGGTTGTGTAACCGTGGCGATCGGCCACGTGCGTCAAGTTGACCTGCAAGGAGAAGACTTCTCAGCGCCAGCAGTCTCGGCACAAACATCACGTGACTTCATGACAACGCTCACGCCCGGGTCCAACTCCATCTTGGCGTCGAGGCCGGGCGGGAACAGAATCCTGTCGATCTCATGGAAGATTCCGTTGACGCTGAGGTCGTCGCTGTAGGTGACGCTGGCCTCGTTGATGAAGATGCTGCCCTGAAATTGAAAGCATGGAAGATCAACCTCCATCCATCTTTCATCTTCCGCCTATCTGAGGTTGGATCGCAGGGACAGCAGAGAAGCCCGGACTTCCCTCTCCCTCTCCTCGTCGTCCAGCTCCTCCTGCAGATCCTGAGGCATTCCCAGGACAGCTTGGAGAGTGTCCTGGGTCTTTACCCCAGGGGGGCGTCCGGGGGGCATCCTGACCAGATGGCAGAGCCACCTCACCTGGCTCCTCTCCATGTGGAGGAGCAGGGCTTCTTCTCCAGGTTTCTCCCAGATGACAGTGCTCCTCACCTTGTCGCCCGCCATCTTGTCCTTCACCAAAGCTCCTGAGCCTCGGTGGGTGAGGGTAGGAGGTCCACTGCTGGCCTGTGCTGTGTAGATCATGCAGACATCATATCTAACATACATTCCATTGTCACCTGGGAGGAGGAGGAGGTGGCCAGGACGAGTCCAGACAAGGTGGTGAGGTTCTGAGGTGGGCGCAGGTCAGCGGGCAGCAGCGTGTGACACATGACCATGTGACCACGCAGGACGGCGCCCAGTTCTTCTTTGTGCTTGTCGGACATCAGACGCTTCATCTGCAGGAGGCCACGGGAGAGCTCAGCACCGGCGTCCGTCAACTCGGACCGGACTTGTCAGAACGGAACGGCACTTACCCTGCCCACGCCGCGCTTGTCCGCCAGGTAGGCGGACGTGCTCGGAGCGAATACGGTGAAGGGGCCGCGACCTTTCAGCGATATTTCTGCAAACTGAAAGCAGAGCCAATCGCTCGCATGATTTGCCAACACAAAGGCGACCTGCTCCCTCACCATCAGGCCCAGGTAGAAGTCCCGTAGGCGGCGAGCCAGGATTTCCTGTACGGGGGGGGGCGCTCGGGTTTACGGAAGGGAGGACTTTTATTTTGAAGGCCATTGTGTGGCCTCTCACCTTGCCCAGGGTGCCTTTGCAGCTCAAACCGTCGCCGATGAAGTTAGACGTGCACGTGCACGTGCGAACGCCAGGGCCGCTCATGTTGCACCTGGCGTTCCCGTGACAACCGCCATTTCTCTGCAAACACAAAACGTAGCCAAAAACCTGCCAAATACCTTTTACTACCTTATACTACACTTTTACTACCTTATACTACCCTTTTACTACCTTATACTACACTTTACTACCTTATACTACACTTTACTACCTTATACTACACTTTACTACCTTATACTACACTTTACTACCTTATACTACCCTTTTACTACCTTATACTACACTTTTACTACCTTATACTACACTTTTACTACCTTATACTACCCTTTTACTACCTTATACTACACTTTACTACCTTATACTACACTTTACTACCTTATACTACACTTTACTACCTTATACTACACTTTACTACCTTATACTACCCTTTTACTACCTTATACTACACTTTTACTACCTTATACTACCCTTTTACTACCTTATACTACACTTTTACTACCTTATACTACCTTTTTACTACCTTATACTACCTTATACTACACTTTACTACCTTATACTACACTTTACTACCTTATACTACCCTTTTACTACCTTATACTACCTTTTACTACCTTATACTACACTTTACTACCTTATACTACACTTTACTACCTTATACTACCCTTTTACTACCTTATACTACCTTTTACTACCTTATACTACACTTTACTACCTTATACTACACTTTACTACCTCATACTACCCTTTACTACCTTATACTACCCTTTACTACCTTTAACGTACCTTTTACTACCTTTGACATAGAAGTTACTACCTTTTGGGTACCTTTTAGGTACCTTCTGACACAAGTTAGTAGTTTTTATGTCCTTGGCCTGTGAGGGTACCACCAAGGGCAGCCAAAACGGTAGAAGAAGCAAGCTACCTAGCCGAGCTAGTAAGCGAGCCTAACCACTACTCATCAGCTAGTAATCAAGCAGTTGAAAGCAAGCCTTTGAAGTAGTATTCTACAGTTATGCAAGAAGTACCTTTTGACACAAGTCGATGGCCGTGCAGCTGCGTCCGTCTCCTGCGAAGCCGTCCAGGCAGCGGCAAGACGTCTGGCACGCACGACAGCAGTGACAACACACAAGAAGAAGAAGAAGAAGAGGACAGGAGCAACAAAAAGTGGACTTTACTTTGTTTGGAGCCACGTGCACACAGTCGGCGTTGGCATGGCAACCACCATTTCCTTCCAGGCACGGGTTTATCTCTGACAAAGGCACAGGCCATACGGATGACGGATGAATGAATGTGGAAGTGGCGAAGATGAAAGATGGATGATGATGATGATGATGATGATGATGTTTGCCGACTGACCGACACACACCAGCCCGTCGCCAGAGAAGCCCGGGTCACACACGCAGACACGCTGGCCGGGTCGCGTCCGTTTACACACCGCGAACAAGCTGCAGCCGCCGTTATCCTGCGCACACGCGTCTTCAGCTGCGCACACGCACACGCACACGCACACGCACACGCACGTTTGTCAGCATCCGCCAAGCCAATAAAGTTAGAAGCATGTGCTTTGTTGTGTCCACCTTGGCAGAAAGTTCCGTTTCCCTGAAAACCGGCAGCACACCAGCATTCTGATCCGGATGGTCGGACCACACAGCTGTGACAGTGTTACATGTGTGTTACATGTGTGTTACATGTGTGTTACGTGTGTGTTACGTGTGTGTGTTACATGTGTGTTACGTGTGTGTTACATGTGTGTGTTACATGTGTGTTACATGTGTGTTATGTGTGTGTTACAGGAAGTCAACTTTGAATGTGGCTTATTGGACTGACTTTGCACTGGTGTGACACGGGACGGAACCACAAAGTTCTGCAGTGGACCGGATCTCTGAAAAGAATGCCAACATCTTTTAGGATTTCAAACATCAGGTGATTACTTTGAAAGGCGGATGACTTTATTTTGAAAAGGGATTTCAAACCTTCGTCACACAGGACGCCCCGCCAGCCGACATCGCACTTGCACGTCCCGTCGCCACTCGGCCCGTCGTTGCAGCGACCATTTTGACAGCGGCAGGCTGCGGAAGAGACACGTTATCGTTAGCGACGCGCTGGCGGGCGACCTGCACGGTGACATTGGCGGCGGCGGCGGCGGCGTCACCTTGGTCGCAGTGGATGCCGTACTTGGCGGCTTGGCAAGTCTCGCAAGCCGTTCCCACAAAGCCTTCATTGCAGCGACACCGTCCGGTTCCGTTGGTTCCGTCCAAACATATGCCGTTCCCGGAGCACGGCTGACCTTCGACCCCGGGACAGGACTCGCAGTGCGGCCCATAAAAGCCACGGCAACACGTGTGCACCTGAAACACGGCGAGTCGGCGAGTCACGGTGAGCACATGCAGAACTTGCGGAGCTAAGGGCGCACGCACGATTTGGGTTTGCAAGCACGTTGCCCGGCAACCGATGGTCAGCAAACGCTCGCCCTCGAAGGAACGCGTGAACATGCACTTCATCCTCTTGGACTTTTCCTGCAACACAGCATGCTTACCAACGTGAAGCGTCCAAACCCAAACCCAAACATCTGCCTCACGTCTGGACTGCTGCCGGCCGGACAGGGGTCTCCTCGTGGGTAGAGACAGTCCACACAGGAACCCTGCACACACCACCACCTTCTCAACCTTCAACGCCCACAAGGTCGTCACGGTGACCAACTTACCTTCACTTTGTGCTGACGGATCTCATCGCAGCGGTTCCGCTTGACATTCAGAACTGCAGAGAGAATGTGAACCACACCGTTGTTCCCGCTCAGGATGTTGGACGTGTTGATGGGAGCGTCGTTGACAAACAGCTGCAGGAAGGACGCGGGACATCTTTTCTTTTGGACGTACGAACACAAAGCATCCGAAAGCAAAAACAGCAGAAACACATCCAAGCACATCCGTCCAAAACAGGATCAAAGATACACACGGACCGCAAAAACAACCGCATGAAACAAACAGGATGTTAGCCAGGCTAGCCAGGAGGTTAGCCAGGCTAGCCAGGAGGTTAGCCAGGCTAGCCAGGATGTTAGCCAGGCTAGCCAGGAGGTTAGCCAGGCTAGCCAGGAGGTTAGCCAGGATAGCCAGGATGTTAGCCAGGCTAACCAGGATGTTAGCCAGGCTAACCAGGAGGTTAGCCAGGCTAGCCAGGAGGTTAGCCAGGATAGCCAGGAGGTTAGCCAGGATAGCCAGGAGGTTAGCCAGGATAGCCAGGAGGTTAGCCAGGATAGCCAGGATGTTATCCGCCAGGATAGCCAGGATGTTAGCCAGGATGTTAGCCAGGCTAACCAGGATGTTAGCCAGGCTAGCCAGGAGGTTAGCCAGGATAGCCAGGAGGTTAGCCAGGATAGCCAGGAGGTTAGCCAGGATAGCCAGGAGGTTAGCCAGGATAGCCAGGATGTTAGCCAGGATAGCCAGGAGGTTAGCCAGGATAGCCAGGATGTTAGCCAGGATAGCCAGGAGGTTAGCCAGGCTAGCCAGGAGGTTAGCCAGGATAGCCAGGAGGTTAGCCAGAGTACCAGTCCCAAGAAATAAGATTGGGATTCCCAGAGGAAAATTGGTGGAAAGAAAATGATTATTTTTATTAGACGCAAAACTGCACTAAAACCTCCATCTTAAAGATGGCTGCTCCTGCACGGGCCACAGGTAAGACTGACCTTTCCGTCTCGTGGGAAGAAGCCCAGCTGGAAGCGGAACCCAAGCAGGGTTTGTTTGTAGCCCCCAGACTGCAGGTGGGTCTTCAGCAGACGCTCTGATGCCACCAGGTGGTAACGAGTGGTATTGACATCCTATGGACGGCGTCAGAAAGGAAGGTAGCATTCTCCGACAGAAGTCGGTCCAGTGTGTCACGAACACAATGTTTGTGTTCCGTACCAGTGCCGTGGCAGCCATTTTGTCAAGGTAGTCTTTGACGGCGGCGTCTGTGGGAGCAAAGATGGTGAAGTCGCCGGCCCGCTCGATCTCATCCATCAGCTGGTATTCCTGACAAGAAAAGGACAACACCGTGTGACTCGACCCCATCCGACGCTGATCCGCGCCAGGCGGTGCTGATGGCGGTGCTGATGGCGGTGCTGATGGCGGTGCTGATGGCGGTACCATGAGGTACGACGTGAAGAGCGAAACTTCCGGGAGCTTTTGGAGTGTTGCCAGCGGGCCTTCGCTCAGCTTCCTGTCTGGAAGCACAACCTGCCGGGAAGGAGAACATCAGGATGATCATGGATATACAGAATGAAATCCTCATTCCGTCCAAAGGGAAGGGTACCGCGTCGACCAGGTGAATGATCCCATTGGTCGCAGCCAGGTCAGCCGTGCTGATGCCTGCCCCGCCCACACGCGTCATCTGCCAACGCAAGGTGCCATGCAACAGTCACGCTCACACAGTCAGCAACGCTGGTGACCAAGGGACTCGGGCCGCTCACCTCCTGGCTGGTAGAAACAGGAAGTGGCGTGTTGAGAAGCGAGGTGAGAGAGGAAGTGTTGCTGAGGCTGTTGAGCGGATGGACGCCGGCGATCATGTGATGTCTGCAAGTCAGACAGGTCAATGAAGGTCAATGAAGGTCAATAAAGGCGTCGACGTAAAGCACCGAGTGACTTGTGGGCGGACGGACCTGAGGAGACTCGCTAGGTTTCCCTTGGCCATCCAGAACTCTTTGTCCTCTGGAGACATTTTGGCGACCGCGGCGGATGAAGGCAACAAGAGCGTGGTGTTCTGGTTCTGGTCCGCCAGCAGGTGACGTAGACCCGCCTCCTGGCATCAAGAAAGACACATCAGACCGCGTCTTTGTGTCCGGCTCGGGAACGTTGGCGTCACTCACAGCGGTCCACGTGAGGAAGTCCGAAGCGTCCGGAAGCATCGCCAGCTCCTGAAACCAGAAACCAAAAACTGTGCATAGGTCAGGCGTGCTAATCATGCTAACGTGCTAATTTGTCACCTGCTGAATGCTGCCGTAACACAAGCGACCGTTTCCCGCGTAGCCGTCATCGCACACGCACGTCCACTCGGACGAGCGCAGCTTGCAGCTGGCCTGAGGGAAGAGGACGGGCACGACCGCAGAGGTCACGTGGCGTCTCCAGAGAATCCACGGCGGCTCTCCACGGTGGACTCACCAGGAAGTGACAGCCGCCATTCTGACCGACGCACCCGTTGAGCGCGTCGCACTCCCGCCCGTTTCCTCGGTAGCCGCTGTTGCATGTGCAGTCGCTCTGACAAATCACACGAATGACTTTTTGACTTTCTCAGCGACACCCCTGAGCTGCAGGGCCAAGGTTACCTGTCCCGGGCCCACGTAGACGCAGGTGGCGTTGGGGTGGCAGCCGCCGCGGTCAGCAGCGAGACAGTTGTTGATTGGCTGACACTCTTCTCCATCTTCCTGCCACCCGGTTAGACACTGGCAGGCGCGGGTGGACGGGCCCGTCTTTACACACCTGGCCTACAGGGGGCGCAAGAGCTTCGCTGCAATTGAACGCACAACCGCGTGCATGCGTTCCCAGGAAGAACCGCCACCTTACGTTCACACTGCAGCCGCCCCGAAAGGGTGGAGCACACGGGTCCAATTCCACACAGGTGATTCCATCGCCTTGGTAACCAGGTCGGCAAACACACCTGAGACACAGAAGATTGCATTGCATTGCATTGTGGGTCATGGAGGACGCAGGCGGCTCCCATACTTTGGGGTTCCCCGGCCGAGGTCGCAGTCGGCATGGGCGTGGCAGAACCGGGCCAGCGAGCCACACGGCGTGGTCCTGCGCTCGCAGAAGCGACCCGTGAAGCCTGGCTGACACGAGTCCCGCTTGCAGCGTCCGTCCGAGTCGGGTCGATTGTCGCAAAGTCCGTGGAGGCAAGGACACGCTGCAAACACGCCACGCCTGGCATCACAACACGGAAGGAGGGTGCTGAAGCGGCGCGTCTCTCACCGGTGTCGCACTCGGGTCCAAACTTGTTCAAGGATGAGCACAGCTGACAGCGAGAGCCTCTGAGGTTTGGCGGACAGTTGCAAGTTCCGTTTCCTTCAATACCGTCCAAGCACTGAAACGACGTCCGTGTTACTGATCACACGTCTTCCTCAGTGCTCGTTTAAATCTCTCCAAGTCACCCGCAGACCCGCGTTACGCTCACCTGACCGCGTCCTGAGCACGGCGTCTGGTGCCCTCCGGGACAGGGCTTGCAGTCTGGACCGTAGAACCCGTGACAGCAGGCGGGCGTCTGAAACAAGAGGCGAACGCGTCCTAAGACCGCAGCAGATGATGGTTTGACGTTGCTGGTACTGCCAAGCATTCTACCGTGACGGTAACGTTACACAGCGGCGAGCATCCGGTCACCGGGAAGCCAAGCGCGGCGCCGCCAACGGAGAGACTGTAAAGGCAGCCGAAGACGGAGGAACCCTGAAGAAGCACAAAGGAGACGCGGTGATGAAGAAGACCAGCGGTGGGGTGGGCAGCCCGGAAAGCAAGCAGAGTGAGACGTCGCACCGTGTAGACGCCTCCAGACGAGCACTGTGACAGTTTGACTTTGGAGCAGCTCACGCATTGGCCCTGAAACGGCGGCGCACAAAGGAAGGAAGTCAGGCCATCTGAGCAGGAACGAGAGCGAAGACGTGTTGCAAGTCACCTTGACGATCTCGCTCTCCGTGACGTCACACCTGTGAGGCAGCAGCGGCTCCATGGACGCCGGCATCAGAAGCGCGTCAACCACGTACAGACGACCGTTCTTTGCCTCCACCGCCGCCTCCAACACCGCCGCCGTGTTCACCATCACCTGACCCTGACAAGTGGGCGACATGACCACCAATCAGCAGTGATAAATAATCCATAATCAGTGACCACTCCCCCGTACTCACATTTTGACTGACGGTAATGCTCAGCGCCTGATTGGCCATGGTGGAAAGTAGTGGGCGGGACACGGCGGTGAAGACATCCAACTTGCGGAACAAACACGAATCATCCACCGCCATCAGTAATCAATGATGGAGTGATCGGCGGGCGGAGTCTCACCTGCGTGGACGCCACGATGTGATTCCTCAGAAGCTCCACCCGCTTGGTGGCGCCCTGAGGCACAAACAAAGATCCCGGCTGTTGAGTTGGAAGAGCAAATCAATAAAGTTGGCTCACCGCTCGGCTACGCAGGTATTCCAGGTGACTGTCTGCCATGGCGTCAAATGCTGAGCTGACAGGGGCAAAGACCGTCACGGGGCCCGGGACGTCCAAGATGGAAGCCAAGTCAGCGTTCTGCAGTCGCGCATAAAAAGCATGCGGCCCCGACGGTGACGCCACTTCCTGTCCTGGTGTTGCACCAGGAGGAAACGCGGACTTACCTCCAGTAAGGATGTGAACGTTCCAAACTTGCCGTAGTTGGACAGAATCTTCATCAGGTTCTCCTGAGGACGTAGGAGGCCAGTCTTGAGTCTCCAGCTTGGGCCGTGTTGACAGGAAGTGGCTGACCTGAACGTCGCTCTCCACTGTAGGCGCCACGCTGTCCATCAGCCTGTTGATGATGTGGATTATCCCGTTGGAGGCCACCAGGTCCGGCTGGATGACCACACCCCTCTTCCTGCTGCCGTGGATTCGGATCTTAGTCTGCGGGTCCTGCAGAAGAAAGACGACGAGCGGTACTTCCTGGCAAGCTCGGGGCGCCACCCACGGCGTGCCCCAGTCTCACCCCCTCAGATATCTCGCTCTCCGCCGACTTCCCCGTCAGCGTGTAGAAGATGTCGCTCTCCTTCAGGGTGTCAAAGTTCATCACCCCGGCAACCAGGTGCATCTTGCACAGGTACTTGGCTTTAGACGGGTTGGCAGTCAGGGTCCGCAGCTGCACACAAATACTTTCTACTTCAAAAGGAAGTACGCCTCGGTGCAAACAGGAAGGACCAAGTAGAGGTTCTCACCGAGGTTCCTCTGAAACCTTTGTTGATGGGAACAAAAAGGGTAAACGGACCCAAGTTCTGCAGGGGCCATGACACAGACCCTGGTCAGCCGGGCAGACACAGGAAAGACAAACAAGGTCAAAACGCTGCCGGCCAATCAGGTGCAGGGATGTTGCCCGGTTACGCTACCGAACAGCGTGATGGCGCTGGTCAGCTGACCGCTCCACGGGCCACCAGGCACCGTGTTGAGCTCCATCAGACGCTGAATGATGTTGCCGTAGCAAACCTTTCCATCGCCATGGTAACCCTGCAGACAGGTGCACCTGGAAGAAAGTCTGGTCAGCATCTGGACCGACCCTACAGATGAGTTACCTGCGGACCAATGGACCGACCGGACCCGTCCTGGTTCCACCGTGGTGCAGTTGGCATTCCTGTGGCATGACTCGGCCGTGCACGCGTCCACCAGGTGACAACTGCCATCCGCCCGTCGGTCAAAGCCGGGAAGACACTCGCAATGAGACTAAGAGGAACATCTGTTAGGTTTGGAGAAGGATTTGCTTCCAGTTCTTCATCGTGCCCCCCAGTCTCGCACCTCGCCTGGCCCGTCGTAGACGCAGCGGCTGGACGTGGCCAAGCAGCCGCCCTGCTTGGTCTGACACGGGTCGACTGCCATGCAGACACGCCCGTCCCCGCTGTAGCCTTGGTTACAGGTGCAAAGGTGCTGGTTTGGACCAGAGTGGACACAAGTGGCGTGCATGTGACACACCCGCTGTGCACACGGGTTTACGGCTGATGGAGACAGTGGATAATTCACTTCCTGTCCACACGGATGCTCAATCATTTGGACCACAGACTCACGCAAGCACTCGTGACCGGACTCCCGGTACCCAGGCAGACACCGGCACACCAGGCGGCCCGTCAGACCTTCTTCCATGCAGCGCGACGTGGACGGGCACCGAAGGGACGCACACGCCGGAAGCTCTGCAAGGACCGGCCAGCAGGTGACGAGGCGACAGCGTGCAGGGGACGGCGGCGACAACACCAAACTCACCTTGATCACACTGTGGACCCGTGTACCCGGAGAAACACGTGCAGGCGCCGTTGCCTTTGAGGCCGCCATCACACACGCCGTGAACACACGAGCAGACTGGATGCACAACAACGCATGACTGGACGCCAAAACGACAACCCCCCCCCAAGAAGACCCGGGACATGTTCACCGCTTGGCTTACCCGCGCTACAGCTTGGGCCGTATCGATCCGCTTCACAGTCCTCACAGGCGCTTCCTGCAAAGCCCGCCTGGCAAAGGTGCACGCCATCACGTGGAACCAACGTTGGATCAACGTGTAATCAACATGCACGTACGTACCTGACACGCGCAGGTTCCGTTCCCTCCGAGGCCCTCGGAGCAGGATCCTCTGTTGTTGCAGGGCCGCTCTGGCTCTTCAGGACATTCTGACGCACAAACAGGAAGTTGTGAGGAAACAGGAACATCACGGCACCAGCCCCCACGGACCAGCGGACGGCGCCGCGGGTGGTTTAATACCACAGAAATAGAAAGACTAGAAAGCTCACACCCGGACACAACACACAGGGCGCCATCTTGTGTAGGCATCTAGAGGTCGTTGACAGCCGCACAGTAGGCCATCTTACGGCCTTGTCACGTACACAATTTCACAAACCATCAGTAAAAACATGAACAAGGTAGTGCTACACAAGATGGCGGACTCGCGGCGACAAAAACTTACGGCTCATGAGTTTTCCGCGTCATGTTGTTGTGTGTTTAATACTAGGATGCCATTTTGGAGGCGTCATGTGACCTTTGAAACGTGATGCCAACACATCCAGGCCTTGAAGTAGGAAATGAGGAGCAGCAGTAGTAGTACTAGTAGCAGTATGGTAGTATGGTAGTATTTACCAGTGCAGTCAGGTCCCCAGTATCCTGGACAGCATCTTTTAAGCTCCGCCTCCTTGTAGCACTCAAAGGAACAACCAGGGATGGACAGCTTTAGGGTGGCACTGCGGATGTGATACCTGGACACACACACACGCCTCGTTGCTTGGCTGCTCATCTCATTTCCAAGAGGTCATGTGACTCACTGGCAGTCCTGTGCCGTGGACCCGGGGGTCTTCTTGTAGCCGGAAGGACAGGGCAGGATGGCAGCCAGGCTGCACGAGTGACACAACGTGCGAGTCCGCAACACGGTGGAGTTGGAACACCAGTTCTGTAAGACAGACTTTTACTTTGGAGGGCCACTGGACAGTCGGAAGCCAAGGACTCAACATGAAAGTAGAAGAACACGTGACCTCTGACCTGCTTAGATACAAGCGGCGTCCCTTCATTCATCATCATCATCATCATCATCATCACGGTGGTCATCATGGTGGTCCGCATCTGTGATGCCTTCATGACCTCCTCTTCGCTGCTCTCGTGTCCACTTTGTGTGTGTGTCCTCTCTTTATACTCAAACCCCAAGTACGCACCCCCCCCTCCCCCCCGACCCCCAACATCCTGCCCCCCAAGTTTCCTGGAAAGACAGAAAGTGCTGACTTTTGTATGCTGGAGGTAAACGCTTGGTCATCTTTAACACACACACTTCAGCTGTGTGTGTGTGTGTGTGTGTGTGCATGTGCATGTGTGTGTGTGCGTAGAGATAATAGCAGGACATCCTAGATCGGAAGTGTTGTTTGTCCCTCCTGGAATTTGTGCCGAGTCATCAAACATGCTCTTCCTGATGCTGAGCGAGCAGCGGCGTTGCGTTCCCGGCTTTCCCGCCACTATGGAGGTGCTGTGGAATGAAAGAGCAGCGGTGTCCGCCATGTGGCTGGGAATGGAAGTGCACACAGACTTTTCATGAATGGAAGCCAAACGATTTATTGTGAAAGTTTCCATGCTCATTTTGCAGGCGTTGGGAAGAAGTCCGAGGGGGGCGTGGCCGCGTGGGCTCACTTGCAGGTGTGCGTGTCGCTCATGCTCTCGCAGCGCCTGCAGCGCACGTAGCAGCACCACACAAACTTGCACGCGCAGCGGTGCACGTGGCGTTCCACGTGCGTGTTGTAGCCGCGGCCGCAACACAGCAGCTTGCAGCCATCGGCCCCGCTGGAGGTGCGGTTGCAGCGGCGCCCGCCGGTCCCGAAGACGCCCCAGCGGTGGTTCTCCAGGCAGTAGTTGGGTGACTTGTTGACAAAGACCAGCTGGTGTTTGTCCACCGGGGGCCGCGGAGGGGGCTCCTTCCTCCTGCTCTTCCTCCACACCTGGACGCTGTGCTCGTAGCGCTCCTTCAGATACTCGCCCACGCGGCCGAACGGCGCCATGGTCCTCCAGCACGTCTTGACGCCGCACGAGCCCGACACGCCGTGACAGCGGCAGTCGGTAGACATGGTCATGACGACGGCCTGCGGGGCGAAGAAGAAGACGTCGCACTTTTGACCGGAGACCCCAACAACAGCAAGAACAGGAAGGGGCGGCCGACCTGGCGCCCCGCCTCGCTGTTGTGCACGTTCATGTTGAGAAGAGCGTGGCCTCTGGCGCCAGTCGATGCGTTCTTGGCGGCGTGGTCGATGAACCTGCGGCTGAACCAGGTCCCGTACTGGACGTGGTCCGAGCAGCCCCCCCAGTGCCAGCCCTCGGCGGGAGAGCCCGCCCCCTTCAGGCGGGCATCGCAGCCGCATTCGCTCACGTTGCCGTGGCTGCAGAAGCGCGTGACGGCGTGGACCAGACCGGCCGCCATCACCGCGTACAGAAAGGCGGTTTCTTTGGTTCCTTGGAGGGAGGAAGAAGCTGTCCTTCACAATAAAAGTCACAAATACACCATGAAAGGTGGAGACGTGTTCCTATCTCACCGCTCGTCAGCTCGTGGCCAAACACGGACGGGTGTTCCCGAGTGGAGCAGTTCCAGCGCTCGTGTCGGAACTGGTTCTGACACTCGCTGATGGCCAGTCGGGCCGCGTCCCGGATGCTGGGCACCAGGAAGCTCCTCTTCCGGCACATGTCCCTCTGCTGGACACTCAGAGGAAGTTCAGAGCAGCCTGCCACCTTGGCTTGACCCGCAGAACTCAGACCCAACAACCTTGGGGTCAAATCCCACTCGTTAAAATGAGCTTGAAATCCCTCGTTTCACTCTTGTAAAGGTTAGTTTCATAAAGTCACCTTATTTTACTCCATGAGGTATCCTTGTAAAGGTTAGTTTCATAAAGTCACCTTATTTTACTCCATGAGGTATCCTTGTAAAGGTTAGTTTCATAAAGTCACCTTATTTTACTCCATGAGGTATCCTTGTAAAGGTTAGTTTCATAAAGTCACCTTATTTTACTCCATGAGGTATCCTTGTAAAGGTTAGTTTCATAAAGTCACCTTATTTTACTCCATGAGGTATCCTTGTAAAGGTTAGTTTCATAAAGTCACCTTATTTTACTCCATGAGGTATCCTTGTAAAGGTTAGTTTCATAAAGTCACCTTATTTTACTCCATGAGGTATCCTTGTAAAGGTTAGTTTCATAAAGTCACCTTATTTTACTCCATGAGGTATCCTTGTAAAGGTTAGTTTCATAAAGTCACCTTATTTTACTCCATGAGGTATCCTTGTAAAGGTTAGTTTCATAAAGTCACCTTATTTTACTCCATGAGGTATCCTTGTAAAGGTTAGTTTCATAAAGTCACCTTATTTTACTCCATGAGGTATCCTTGTAAAGGTTAGTTTCATAAAGTCACCTTATTTTACTCCATGAGGTATCCTTGTAAAGGTTAGTTTCATAAAGTCACCTTATTTTACTCCATGAGGTATCCTTGTAAAGGTTTGTGTCAGCGTCCCGTTTGTCTTAGTTCCGGTTTTGGCTCTTATTTTGGTAGCTTTGCCTGTTTTTCCTGGCCTGTGTCCGCCCGCCCGCCTCGAGTTTTTTCCGTTATCACGCACACCTGTGGCTGATTTGCGTTTCCCTTTCATCTGGTCCAGATGCGGCATCTTAGTTGGTCTTAGCTTGCCACCGACAGCTACTTTTTCAGAATAGACACTTTACCGGGGGTCCCTAAAACGAATGAGGAAGGACAGCGAATGACGAATGACAGGAGGGCCAAGGACAGAGGTGTCATTCCTGCATGCCACCCACAAGGATGGCGAATGACACACTTGTGATACGGAATGAAACACGTTTAAACAGAACAAAGCACTCATCCAGTATCATTCCTTGATCTAAATGACAGCTGTGGTGATCGGCACGTTTTTAATACGGAATAATACCAATTTACAGAGATACAATTCTCTCTCATTCCTGAATCACAGTGAAAACAGTGAAACTATGTTACAGTACATTAAAGGCCTGTCATTCGCCGTCTTTCACGGATTGAGGAATGAGAAGGAATGGTAACTGACTTCTATGTATTTATGTACAAGTGTACATTCAAGCCTTTCAGTCGCCATACTTCTGAATTAGGTCAAGGAATGACACGTTTGCGGCCTTTGTTCTTTGTAAATGTGTGTCATTCTATATGAAAAATCTGTCATTCCCCATACTTTTCAATTAGATGAAGGAATGACACTGAACGCAGGCTTTGTTTTTTGTAGATGTGTCATTCCAGATTACAAGTGTGTCATTCCCCATATTTGTAGGCGGGAAGCAGGATAACGATCTTGTGTTTCACTGTGATTCAGGAATGAGAGAGAATTGTATCTCTGTAAACCGGTATTATTCCGTATTAAAAACGTGCCGATCACCGTAGCTGTCATTTAGATCAAGGAATGATACTGGATGAGTGCTTTGTTCCGTTTAAACGTGTTTCATTCCGTATCACAAGTGTGTCATTCGCCATCCTTGTGGTGGCATGCAGGAATGACACCGTCTGTCCTTGGCCCTCCTGTGGGGACCAGTCATTATACTGACCCACTTTCATTCGTCATTCGCTGTCCTTCCTCATTCGTTTTAGGGACTCCCCACTTTACCTGCCGTGGGAGCTCCCGTGTCTGCCAAAGCCACAGCCGAGACGACGGACAACTGTAACGCCTTCAAATGTAACTCCTTCAAGTAAAACGATCCTTTACCAAGTAACTCTCGTTTGTATACATATCTCGGTTTACATCATCCTCGGCCTAGCTTGTGTTAGCTACCGAGCTAGCCGGCCGTCAGCCATCGTTAGACCTACTTGGTCACGAGGCACCAGCAGGGAAAACCCGCCAAGAAATGCCCTTTGAAGTCCCTGGGAACATCTTAGTCCGACCCCATGCAGCAATCCCCATCCGCACCTTAGCGGGTACTATCCATCCGCGGTGCAAAGTAGTCCCCTCTTCGTGATATTGTAGCGAACGCAGCTTAATCGCATGTCAACACTTGAAAACTGGTCGGAGCTCTTTGAGCTGACATCGAAAACGGACTGTAGTCTTTTACACCTTAATGATCTTTATTAGAAGACACAAAAACATGATTATTACTTGTTGTATTGTCTGCCTGTAGCCAATCCGCCATTGTTGATGCCGTTCACTGTTATTAACGTGTTGCTCCACATCTTTACAATTGCTATTACAGACCATTACAATACTTTGGAATACTACAATACAATACTAATATTACAAACGATTATAATACTTTGTAATGCTACAATACTAATATTACAAACGATTATAATACTTTGTAATACTACAATACAATAATAATATTACAAACTATTGTAATACTACAATACAATGCTAATATTACAAACGATTATAATACTTTGTAATACTACAATACTAATATTACAAACTATTATAATACTTTGTAATACTACAATACAATAATAATATTACAAACTATTGTAATACTACAATACAATGCTAATATTACAAACGATTATAATACTTTGTAATATTACAATACTAATATTACAAACTATTATAATACTTTGTAATACTACAATACAATAATAATATTACAAACTATTGTAATACTACAATACAATGCTAATATTACAAACGATTATAATACTTTGTAATACTGCAATACAATACTAATATTACAAACTATTATAATACTTTGTAATACTACAATACAATACTAATATTACAAACTATTATAATACTTTGTAATAGTACAATACAATAATAATATTAGAAACTATTATAATACTTTGTAATACTACAATACAATACTAATATTACAAACTATTATAATACTTTGTAATACTACAATACAATAATAACATTACAAACTATTGTAATACTACAATAAAATACTAATATTACAAACTATTATAATAGTTTGTAATACTACAATACAATACTAATATTACAAAGTATTATAAAGTTTGTGATACTAATTGTAAAGATGTCGAGCAACATCTGTAATCCTATAGGATTATAAGTATTATGATGATTACTCATTTTTAAAAATGCTATCTATGAAATAGAAATCATAATAAATATTAGTTATCGTAAATGTTTGTAGTAATGAATGATAATTACAAGTTATTAATAGAAGTGTTAGAAATGATCAGGGTAATGATTAGAAATAATCCCAATTCTTAATAATTGAGCATTTTGATTATTTATGCATATATATACACAATATGTATTTTTTTTTTTTTTTTGTGACGCGTGCGCGCGGTACTCACATCCAACTGGCCCCGCAGCTCAGCGGGCACACGCACACGCACAGCAGCAGCACGGTCACCGTGCACACGCGTCGGACCCGGCTCGTCTCCATCATGCGTGTCGCGCGTCGTCTTCTTGCGCGTGCGCCTGGAGAGGCTGCACGGCGGCTTCCCGCGCTACGGAGCGCCGCGCCGCCGCCGGTTCCGATCCTGAGGCAAATCCCGGACGAGGCCGACGGCGTGCGGGTGAAGAAGGAGCCCTCCGGTCCGCGGGCCTCCTCATTGGACCGGCGCGGTGTCAGAAGCCGGTGACGTCACAACGCGTCGCTCGGGCGCTAATGGCAGTCACGTGACCGAGCCGAAAGTTTGCACCCAACTGCCGAAGATGAAAGAATCTTTGACTTGGCGCAACCCCGCATCAAAATCGTACATGAATATACTTTTATAATATACTTTTCTAATATACTTTTATACAGCAAATACATCAGTCATATACATCAGTCATACTCATCCTTCCACACCAGGTGGAGGTCGGACTAAACCATCATCTGAATGACATTGGTAGCTTCCATAAAAGCCAAATGAAGTGAAGAAAGCAAAAGTAAGTCCAATTCATGGATGGCAACCGAAAAAGAAAGCAAGACCAATGGCATTGTATGGAAAACACTTCGTTTCTTTACTTTCTTTGCCTTCTATTCCACCTACAAATGTGTCTGATGGTTTTGCCTGACCCTGTATTACAGTATTACAGTAGAAGTATAAACTATATATATATATATATATATATATATATGTATTACAAGATAGAAAACACAAGCTAGAAAGAAGAGTGCAGTATAGGTAGAGTATATACTATAGTATATACCACACGGTGTACAATGAGTATTTTCCACTTCCTCCAATTGGAACTAGTTAGTAGAATGTGGTCCCAGATCCAGGTGGGATCTCCTTGTCACGGCGCCGACGTTGGAAGCCACCTGGACCGTCAAGGTTCCGTCTTTCAAAGTCCCGGGTTTGATGCTCCTGGCAAAGTCTAAACGGAAGGAGACCAGGCCTCATTCGGGTCCAGGACCTCCCCCTGTCTTGACGGACGGCCCGCGGGATCTGCGCCGGACGGTGGGTAACGCTGAGGATCTTTCCGCAAAGTAGAATGACCGTCTTCCCGCGTCCCAGCTCTGCAGCCATGGCACGCTGCCAGAGGCCTGATGATGGAGCTAGATGAGTCCAGGTCCATGACTACTTGTTTCTCGGTGAGTCTTGGTCTATGTGGATATTCTAGGCTCATGTGTCTACTAGATCTATTTCTAGGTCAATGTTGGTGATGATCCACTATTCTAGACGGTCTGGGTCCATGGGACCAGGTCCTATGTACTAGATGGTCTCGGCCCACGGGTCTACCGTTCAGGATGTTCTCGGTGAGTTTAGGTCCTCGGACACAGGCGACTGAGCAGGATGTCAGTGTACACTTGGTTGACGGCTCCTGTCACGTGATAGGATCCCACCCTTGAGGGCGGGTCCATGGCGTCCGGCCGGCTGCCACGTTGGGTCGTGCGGGGGGCCGGATCAGTCCGGAACTTGTCCACCTGGCGACCAGGACAAGTGTTGGTGCGGGATGGTGGAAGCACGGCGGGACAGACAGAAAGTCGGCGTTCACCTGGTGGAAGTGGCACGCGCATCGGCCCGGCAGGAAGTCCTGGTACCGACCCACGGTGATGGCCAAGGTGTCAATCACCTCGAAGGCATGATGCTTTGCTGCGGAGATGATGTCCTGGTTCTCTCGGGACAGCTGCTGGATCTCCTTCTGAAAGATGCCAAAGAAGAAGGAGCTCCAACATGTCGTCACGGCGACCAGGATGACAAACCGCAGAACAGACCGGACTGCGAGATCGGATCCCGTCCACGGGAAGATGGAAGCCCATCCCCAAAGACTTGACCACCACTTGGACTCCACCGAGGGACTCGCTGAGGACGATGGGGGACACCCGAGTGATGCGGTTTCTGGAGGACAGCATTTGAAGGGCTCACCTGTCCAGGACGTCGCGGACCGCCTGCAGGTGCTTGGTGTTGAGCCACTGGACTCCGCCCACCACCAACACGGTCAAGTTGGAGTTCGCCAGAGGTCCTGACCTTCGGGGTGCGCATGTGCCACATTGAAACAGGTCAAAGGTGAGAAAGATGGCGTCTCCTCACCTGCGGAGCAGCCGGGTCAGCGCCTGCTTGAAGGTGGGCCGCTGCTTGTGGTCCAACCAGAACTGAGGATAATACGAGAAGCTGACCCACGTGCGGCCGTGGTTCAGGTTCTTGTAGACCAGCGTGTCATGGGACTTTACCCAGTCCACCAAGCTGGAGTTGAGCCGCTCCAACAGGAAGTACATGATGCCCCGATTGGTCGAGTCCCCGAGGAATAACACCTGCAGGGAGCGATAGGGCAAGGAAGCAAGGAAGCAAGGGAGGATGGATAAGACCTCACCTTCCTACGTGTCATACACTCCTGCAGCAGGGGGCGCTCCACCACCGGATGGGAACAGCCGTCTGGTTGCCAGGCAACCTCCCGCCAATCACAGGTCCTGGTGTCGGAACAGCCGAGACACGGAACCAGCCAGCGACCTGACACAAACACCTCATCAGCAGCAGATCACCTGCAGGTCAAGGTGGGAACGCACCTGCGGCGTGTCCGGACGTGCAGGCAGGAAGTGGGCCGGGCGGTCTGGAAAATGGTTCCAGACCACAGGAACGACCCGGAAGAACCCTAAGTCCACAATCCTGAAAGAGAACCAAAGGACATTTCATCTTTGGATTTTGGAAGATCATTTTGGGCATCCATCCATCTTCTACCGCTTATCCTCACTAGGGTGGGGGCGCGGGGGTGCTGGAGCCTATCCCAGCTGCCCACCCTGGACTGGTGGCCAGCCAATCCCAGGGCACATATAGACAAACAACCATTCACACTCACATTCATACCTATGGACAATTTGGCAACAAAGCTAGCATGGTTTTGGAATGGGGGGGGGGGGTACCCGGGAGTACCCGGAGAAAAGCCACGCATGCACGGGGAGAACATGCAAACTCCTCACAGAGATGGCCGAGTGGGGAATCCAACCCAGGTCTTCCCATCTCCTGACTGCGTGGCCTTCATGCTAACCACTTCCCACCGTGCGGCCCTAAGTTAAGCTAATATAAGCTAAGTGGAAGTCTTCTTCTCGGGCGGGTGGTGTCAAAGGTCAAATAAACCCAACCAGCTCAGCATGGGAGCCGCCACGTCTGGCCCAGACTTCAGAGCCGACCCGCCGCCTCACACACACACCAGAACCACGCACACGCTCTCTGATCCGTACCAGCATACACTCCTCCTCTTCTTCTGCTGCGCCCGCCGCCACTTTCAACATGGCGGCGCCACATTCTGCACGCCGGTGCCGCAGCTCGCAACAAAGTGACACAAGAAAACTTAACAGGGATTTTCTTGTTCATACCTCAACTCGGCCAGAACCTTCAAACGGAACCGCACACACAAGCGTGCACGCACGCACACACACGCACGCACGCACACACACACACACACACACACACACACACACACACACACGTGCACACGCGCACAGTGACGATTTGAGTCTGGACAGATTTTCAAAACGTATCAATAAAAAAGACAAAGCAGGACTTCCTGTCCCTGCTCTACTTCCTGCGGGCTGCTCAGCTGACTCACCTGTACGTAGCCACAGGTCACATGATCTCCAAACATGGGCAGGCTGGGCCGGCCCTCGCGGAACACGTGGACAGTGTAGACGGCCACCACTGTCTCGCCGCCGTCCGTCACCAGGATGCTGATGCGGTTGCGTCCCAGGCCGACGGAGACGGTGGACACCCTGTGGAAGGGACCGCGTCACCCCCCTGAAGCGTGAGGTCAGCGGCCGGCACCCGTCTCACCTGGGTCCTCGCCGCTCGTCCAGGCGGACGCCGCAGCCGGCGTCGGCGGGCTCTGCGCGGACTTGAATGGTCAGCGTGTCAAAGGTCACGTCTGCGTGGTACTCCTTCACGTTGGGGCTGAAGGGGGGGCTGAGCGTGAAGGGGGGGTCGGAGTAGATCTGTCGGAGGCGGGCGTCCACGCATGAACCTGAAAGTGCAGGCAACCAATCACGAGGCGGAACGCCGGCATCGCTCACACCACGGCGCCGTCTCACCTGCGGTCGGATTGGCCGAGGCCTGTGATTGGTCGTCCCTGTGGCACGAGACCATCTCGTTAGCACGCGGACCAAAACGCTGACAGAAGAGACGGAGCCTCACCTGCCGACGACGTAATGGCGAACCACGGCGAGCAGCACGTCAGACAGACGGGTTGCGGCGCAGGACCTGGACACGCTGGGACAGACCTGCACGCATCACACGTCAACACCACTTCCTGCTCGGAGACAAAAGCCCTGGCCAAGGTTTACCGGCTGGAAGGGGGACGGCGCCATCATGTGACCGTGAAAGTCCCGCAGAAGTAGAAACTGGTCCGCAGGCATCCTGACGCCACTCGCCTCTGCGAAGACACGCTGACAGCGGGACAAACATCACCCTGGTCTCTGGACGGGCCGACCGGTCACATGACCCTCACCTGCTCATCGTCCGGCTGCGTCTCCGAGGACAACAGGAAGCGAAGCGTGTCCTCCAGGATCAGGTCTCTGGTGACCTGTCTGTCAAAGTCCCTGTCACTCAGAGCCGATAAGGTCAAGCCAGCGTCCACCTGCACACGGACAGACCAATCAGAGGACACGCTGACCTCTGCTGGACCTTCTGGTGAACTTCAACGGGAACAGGAAGTAGGAGAAGGTGGCACCTGAGTGACGAGCGGCGTGATGGAGCCGCTGAAGAGCAGCGTGAAGGTGAGCAGCTGGTAACACAAGACGCACCTGAAACACAGCACCTGTCAATCATCACGAGCGCCATCTCCCACCTGCTGCGTGTTTACCTGGTCGGCTTTTTGGCCTCGTCACTGGCCGACACCGCCGCCTCCAGCACCTGACCTATGACCCCCTTGGTTTGTTCCAAAGCCTCTTGGGAAGTCTTGGCTGAGAGGAAGCCGCCGAGCTGCAAGCAGGGGACAGTGCTGACCAGGGGGGGGAGGGGGGGTTGCGGCGCGCCCACATTCACCCGACAGTTACCCGTGTGGCCCTCGACATCTGATTGGCTGTCACCACGGCAATGTCATGCAGGAAGGCGGTCAGCGGCCTCACGGAGGTCACTACGACGTACGTGTTGACCACGCCCACCGGGCCGGCTTCCATGGCGGACGACGCACTGTTGGAACATGGCGTTAAACACGCGCACGCACACGCACGCACGCACGGACGCACACGTGCGCACCTGGCGGCTCTGACGAGGCCCCGGGGGGAGGTCTGGTTCTGGTGGGCGGGGCCACAAGCAGGAGGCATGATGGGTAATCCACGCACTGACAAGGACAGAGTGAAGACTCTTACATCAGAGAGGAGCTTTGACGGGAACTGGAATGAAACACAACATTCTTCCTTCTGGACTTCCTGCTGGCAATGCCAACCAGGCTCCTGGCCCGGTTCTACAAGGACCCGATGGCACGTGGTAGCGCTCCACCAATGGCGTCCTCGGAGGGACACGGTCTAATGCCTTTTCCAAGTCCACACAGCACAGTAGACCGGTTGAGCAAACTCCCATGTCCCCCGCGGTCCCTTTGCAAGGGTGTGGAGCTGGTCCAGTGTTCCACAACTGGGACCAAAACCACATTGCGCCTGTAGCCAGGGTTGTACCCTTCTCCCCAGCCCCCTGGAATAGATGTCTTCAGGGAGGCTACGGAGTGAGACCCCCCAAAGTTGGAACACACCCTCAGCTCACCCTTTTTGAAAAGGGGGCCCACCACCCCAGGCTGATAAATCCAGGGGGACTGTTCCTGACTTCCATGCGATCCCTGGGCATCCTCAGCCTTGAGAACTCGGGCCGAAACTGGTCCATCCCCCGAGCTTTCTTTTGGCACCCCAGCCACAGGGGTGGACCCATCCACATCCTGTCCTCAGACTGCCGAGTGTGAATCACGTTCAAATGCCAATAGAAAGATGCGTGGACCTGAAGGCACCGCTCACGCTAAACTACTTTTTCATGGCGTCAGCATGCTGTGTGGAGCCGGACTTGGCGGAACCAACGACCTCCATTTCAACTCCGCTTGGGAGGTCCCTCACCTGTCAGCTGACACAGCTCCGACACGGACAGCGCCCCCACCAGGCCGGGCAGCAGGTTGACCTGACGCACACAGAGGGGCATCATGTGACACCAGGGTGGGCTGTGACTGGCTGGCCTGTGTCCATGTGATCTCACCCTCTGATGTGACCCGAGGTGCGAGAAAGCGACCTTCCGCAGACAGCTCTTCTCCGACGAGCTCAAACACAGCAGCAGGCTCCACCCACTTTCCCCTATAACCATGGCGACACACACAGGAAGTCATCGTCTGTGATGGTTTGGTAGATAAACATCAACATCCTCTTCCTCTCGTCACCGATTGACTTGAGGAGCACGTTATGGCGTACACGTGTGGTCTGGAGCCTTCGGGCTGCTGCAAGAGAAAAACAGGAAGTAGCCTGTCAAAACAAAAGAGCTGCACTGAAGGTGGAACATGTGGAAGCAATTTGGATCCGTCGGAGTGGTTGGACTTCTGGGAGGGTTTCCATGGCGACAGCGCACACACACACACACACACAGCAGCTGCTGTTCCTGAAACATTTGGAGTTTCTTTGTTGTGTCAGGTCAAAGGTCACATGTGTTTACCTGTTTAGGGTGAGCAGGCGTGCCTGTCAATCAACTGCAGGCTGCTTTTAGAACTGGCCAACTAATCAGGCCTACGAGCTTCCTGGATCTCCATGGATCTCCATGGATCACCGAAAGATGGACCGTACCTTGACCGTGCCGCAGAAAGCCGCTGGTCTCCGGGCAGGTGGACTCGTGGATCTCAAAGTCCAAGTCGCGCAGAACTCTGCGGTACAGCTGGGCCTCGGTGTCGGCGTGTCCGTGGGGACCCATCAGAACCAAGGCCCGGCGCCGCCCACTTATCCTGCGGGACATCTGATGGGAAACAACATAGTCGTTAACACGACAGCTAAAGTCAAACTTCAGCCCCCCCGGCGTCACGTGCCCGACTTGCTGTTTGACAAAAAATGATTCCCCCCCCCCAAAGTTGGACGGACGTGCACGCCCGAGGACTCAACGGAAAGTTCACACATGCACGCCACTCACCCGCAGCCCCTCCAGGACTTTGACCAGCTTCCGCGTGTCCTCGGCCAGGAGGTCCGGCGGCTCCTGGGCGGCTCGCTGCGGGCCGGACGGAGCACGCTGGCCGGGGAGGCTCCGGTAGAAGAGGCAGCCCGCCGCCCCGAGCAGCACCAGCAGCGGACCGGAAAGGCCTCGGCGGCGGCGGCTCAGCATCTTCGTGGGACGCCTCTCCTCCTCTTCATCATCTTCATCTCCTCTTGCCGACAGCGCAGATCCACCGGGAGCGCCACCGGAACCATGGCGGCGGCGGAGCGGCCCACTCGGCGCGGAGAACTAGTGGTTCTGATCCAACCGGGCTTCCTCCTTTCTTTTCTCGCCGTTCACGAGTTCGGACGTGCACGCGCCCCTCCCCTCGGCTATTTCTGGAAACCACGCGCACACAAGATAACGTGGTCTAATTGTAGAGTCGAGGGGGCGGGGCCAAAGCCGCCAACTGACGTGCCACGTGGCAGTTTGAGAGGATGAAAACAAAGCAGGAAGATCTTTGAAGAAGCAAAGGAGACTTTTATTCTGTTAAAAAGGTGGACTTTATTTCCTTGACGTCTACTTGTGGCGGCTTCCTCTGCGCTTCATGGCGGCCGTGCACTGCGGACAAAACCACTTCCCTTTGGGCGCTTCGCTCAGACCCACGCAGCCGTAGTGGAACCACTCGATGGGACACTGGAGGACACGCCCACGTTAGCATAAGGCACTAGCGAGCGCGGACTTACGTGTATGACTTACATCCGTGTTGTCGCAGCCGACCATTTCGCCGTAGGACACCTGTGGAGGAAGCGCAGCGTCAGCGCAGGCCGAGGGGCGGGACAAGATGGCGGCGTCTGACCTGGTTACAGATGCAGTAGCGCGGCTCGTTTGGGTCGTAGGTCCAGTCCACCTGGCTGTTGGCCTCGGCCTCTGGCAGCACCGAGGCCTGCTGGGAAAGTTCCTGCGCCAACGCCGATGAGGACGAGCAGGACGACAGCGAGGAGGACGACGAAGATGAAGACGACTGATGGCTGGAAGACTTCACGCCGCTTCTGGAGAACAAACAGAATGAACGCCGCCGCGTGCCGCCAGTCAGGCTCTGTGAGGGGCCATCTTACTTGGACTTGCGGCCCCGGGAGTCGGAGGCGGCGGCGGCGGCGGGGGCGAGTGTCTGCGTGAGCGTGGACGCCAGGGCGGAAGACGGGTATGGCGAGTTGTCACGTGACAAGGAAAAGTCTCGGCTGAGCTGGAAGTCGTTGTTCTTGATGGCCTCGTAGCTCGCCTTCAGGCTGGACGTCCTGCGACCCTCCTTCATCTGCACATGCACGCACTTTAACCTCCCACCTCAGCTTGCGCCGCCTCGCCCGTCACGTGACCTCACCTGTGCTGTGGCCTGCACGGCCTGCGCGGCCGCCATGGTGATGGCGCCGGCCCCCGCCCCCGGCCCGGTGGGCAGGGAGCTGAGGCTATACGAGGTCAAAGGTTGTGAGGAGTTGACGCTGTAGATGTTGTTAGCCGAGGACGGCATGCTGTTGCTGCGACAACCTGAACGACAATTAAGGCGCAGCAGGTGAGCGGCAGGACGCCGGTGGGGGGGGGGGCATTTTGCGCACCTGGCGTGTTCTCTTTGGAGGCGTCCGACGTCAGCGTGGACAGCAGCGCTTCCGACTTGAACTTCTTCTCGGGGATGTGTTCCGTCGTGTGGTGCATGGAGGCATTGTACTTCCTCTCTGTTGCCACGGAAACCCAATCAACAAACCCAGACAAAGAGGTGGCAACGTTGCACGAGCATGACTCACTTTCGGCGGCGGCGTGGGAGTGGATGTGGTGGTTGTTGACGGGCTGGGACGGACTGTCCATCTCCAAAGAACCTGGAGGACAAAACACAAAGTGAGCGGAGTGCGGCGTGGCGGTCTCTCTCTCTCTCTCTCGCTGACTCACGTCTTTCCAGGATCTCTGTGATGCCGGCGTTGTCCGCCTCCAGCTCCATCTTGAACTTGGCCAGTTCTTGGTCCAGCTTGCGCAGATGCCGGTCCACCTGAGCACCAAACCAGAGGAGGCAAGTGACATCTAGTGGCGGCAGAATAAACTACACCACAAAACTGCCAATATTTTTCACCAAAATACGCAATTTCTTGCCCCACGCAGAAAAGAGGTCATTCATCCCAAGTTTCTATTACCTTGAAGGCACCACAATCGTGTGCTTTGACTTCAGACGCTAGCATTTGCTTGGCTATGTTAGCACCAGCTTCCACAGACATGAGGAAATGAGCTAAAGATCTAACCTAGCAAGGTAGCACCGTGTACCCAACTTGCCCTGGCAGTTCTATAGAGTCCCTACATCAGGCCATGGCTATATTTACATTTTGACATGAGAAAATGAGCTAAGATGCTAAGCGTATCATGCTAGCACCTAGCAAGATAGCACTACGTACCAAACGTGCCCTGGCAGTTCTATAGAGTCCCTACATCATGCTGTGTGTATTTGGATGGAAACATGAGTACATGGGCTAAAATGCTTACTGATAGGACTTTGCTGCACTTTGTTCAGCGGTCCTTGAAGGCACCATATGCGACACGAGATGCAAACATTACAGGCTACTACAGGCGAGCACGCTTGCTAGCGTAGCAGTGTAGTCACTCCAGCCGTCGCCAAGGGGTCGCCAACCCAAGTAGTGAAAATGCACATTTGGGGACGAGACCTGGATTGTGTGGCCGGCGAACCACAGCAGCTGACGAGAGAAGGGTAGCGCTCTGGAGCCGAGTCACTTTTATTGCAAATGTTCCACCAACATTTCTTTTTCTTATTAGTTCCTGAAACATAATCACTGAGAACACGACCACTAGTTTTGGACTCACCAGGTCATAAATCTGATTGGCCAGCTGGACCTTCTCATCAGCGTCTTCCAGGGCTTTATAATAATCCTGACAAAACACAAACACGCATTTGAATACGGGCGCGTCAAAGCTGCAAGGCACCGTCTCACCTTTTTAATGACCTCCATCTGCTCTTCACGCCACTCTGGCTTGTTCTTCTTGGCGTTGACGAAGAAGTCTACCACTTTCTGCTCCAGCTGGTCAGTCGCATCTGCAAATGTTTAAAAACACTTGATGTGTCCCACAATTCCAATCACACAGGATCAATAATCTTGTCAATGATGAGGCTGGGTGATGACGTGGTGAACAGGAACAGATGGATGCATTGAGAGGAGGCGCCATGGTGGCAGAGGTTTGTTTGTGTGTGCAATCAAGTTCGGTTGGCCGGCGACTCAATGTGCTAGCTTGCTAGTGCGTAGCAAGCCAAGATTTCAGTAGTTTCGGTGCGATTGAGTTGGAGTGTAGTAGCAGTGGTTGACTGCCTTCGTGCTGCACGTACTTTGGACCTGCAGGTCCATCTCTCGCATTTCCGTAAACCTGTCGCGAAGGTCCATGGGAAGCTGCTCGATCACTGCACACCAAGAAAAAAAACGGTTACCAGGCTAGCTCGGCTAGGCTAAATGTCAGACAGACACACGCCGGCAAATCAGACACATTTAATGAACAAAATGCTTTGTTGGCAACTCGGACGGCTCCTAACAGTCAGATACTCACTCTCGAGATAATCCTCCAGGTACAACATAGCGCCAAATTGGAGGTTTAGCGTGTTTAATGATACAAATAGTGTCTTTCAAGATGGCGCCGTCAGCCGTTGCCTCGCTCGGGAAAAAATAGCTCCCTGTGAGGTCAGAGTCGTGACTCACGCGCCAGTCTGTGCCGTGATTGGTCCAAATGGAAACAGGCGTGAGCGTTTGTGTTGAGCGAGGCGCAGAGGCATGATGGGAGTTGCAGTTTCAAAACAAAGACGCGCTGCCGTTTGTGTGTCGGATTCGCGGATTCGCCGGAGTCGCGATTTTAACGCAGGCTGGCGAGCGGTTAGTGCGCAGGCCTCACAGCTAGGAGACCAGAGTTCAATTCCTCCTCCTCGAATCCATCTCTGTGTGGTGGAGTTTCTCCGGGTACTCCTGCCCCCCCCCCTCCAAAAACATGTTGGCCACTCCAAATTGGCCATAGGTATGAATGTGAGTGTGAATGGTTGTTTGTCTTTATGTGCCCTGGGATGTGGACCGCTGGGATAGGCTCCAGCACCCCCGCGACCGCCGTGAGGATAAGCGGTAGAAAACGAATGAACGACTGAATATTATAACGCCTGGAGTCACGTGACGTGTTAGAAAAGCACTCCTCGACTCGTCCTAAGAATTCACTCTGAGAAACTTTAAACCCCCAAAAGTCGAACAAATGAGATGACGGCGTCGTCACGAGTCCGATTGACGAGGGTCGAGTTACTTTGGGTCACATTCCTCCAAGCCCGAACCCCACCCCCCATCCGAGAACGGACATCCTGCCTCCCCGTGCACGAGCAGAGCGCGTCTATTTTAAGTATCAGCGAGCATGCGCAGAGGAGGGCCACACGAGAGCGCACCTGTCGGATTCCCCGGCAGAGGACGTGCGCGCGTCTGACAGGCTTCGACTCCGGTACCGGGACCGGCCCGATCCGAACCGGCTTGCCGCCACGGTCCCCCGAGCCGGATGAGGCCAAATGGCGCGACAGGACGCCGTGCGCTGCGTGCGCGTGCTGCTTTACGCGCTCAACGTGCTCTTCTGGGTATTTGGACTTTTACTTTTACTTTTACTTTCAGCAACTTTTGATGGTGACGCAACGGTCACGTGCAGGACGCATTTCGACATTGTCACATGTTATTTGCGGGGGGTGCGCGTGCGTGTCCGCAGCTGATGTCAGCGTGCATCCTGGGAGTGGCGGCGTGGATTCGGGACTCCTTGAACGCCGTCCTGACCCTGACGGCTCACACCAGGTCAGTGTGGACCGACGGCGCCGAACCCCAGCGATCCTGGCTGAGCGTGCGTGCGTGTGCGTGTGCGTGTGCGTGTGCGTGTGCCAGGCTGGAGGAGGCGGCCGTGCTGACCTTCTCGCCGCTGGTCCATCCGGTGCTGGTCCTGGCGTGCTGCTTCCTGCTGATGGTGGCCATGTTGGGCGTGTGCGGCACGCTGCGCTGCGACCTGCTGCTGCTGTCATGGGTACTCCTCGCTTGATTGGCAGGTGGGGGGCGGGGCCGGGTGTCCTGACGCCGGATGTTTGTTTTAGTACTTCGGCAGCCTGATGCTCATCTTGTGCGTGGAGCTGGCCAGCGCCGTTTGGACCTACGAGCAGGTGACGCGCACCCACACGTGCGCGCGCGCGTGCTATCAGCAGACAGGTGACACTGCGTGTGTGTGTGCGTGCGCACGTGTGTGTGTGTGTGTGTGTGTGTGTGTTTAGCCCCCCGTGCAGCGCTCGGACATGATCAGCCTGAAGTTCCGGATGTCCAACTTTGGCCATCACCACCACCAGTGGCTCACGCACACCTGGAACGCTTTCCAGACAGAGGTCATACGCGCGCACCCGCGCACCCACGCACCCACGCACCCACGCACCCACGCACCCAAGCACAAGTGAGGCCAGCTGTGTGTTTGATTCCAGTTTCAGTGCTGCGGTGTCATCTACTTCACCGACTGGCTGGAGATGACGGAGATGGAGTGGCCGCCCGACTCGTGCTGCTCCAATCAGTACCCAGGATGTGCCGGCCACGCCCACCGCCACGACCTCAGCGACCTCCACCAGGAGGTGAGTCCCCCCCCCGCCGGGAGGCCCTGTTGGCGCCGTCTTGTGACGGGCGCCCTTTCTTTCAGGGTTGCGGTCCCAAGATTTTCTCCTTCATTCGCGGGAGCGCGCCGCTGCAGCTGCTGCGCTTCCTGGGCGTGGCCATGGGCGTGGCCCAGATCCTGGCCATGGCGCTCACGCTGACTCTGCTGTGGGCGCTACACTACCGCCACAAGCTGCACACGGACTCCCCGCTGACGCCCGCCACTCACGAGGCCTCGCCTCCGGCCCGCCAGCACAGCGGGTGTGAGATGGAGCGCGAGCGCCATGGAGGCCCGCCTTTGGTTCCTGGAAGCTGATACAGGAAGTATGAAAGCTCCGCCCCCACACCTGACAGCTTGAGACACAGCCTTCCGTTTATTGAAAACCTTCCACAAGAAAAGCACAAAGAATTCATCTTTCATGACACATGCCTCATGTACAGTAGCTATGAAATATATGGATGTCATATGCGGCTAGCCTAGCGTGTGCGTTGTCATTATCTCCAGCTAGCCAAGCCGGCTAGCCAAGGCAGCTAGCCAAGCCGGCTAGCCAAGGCAGCTAGCCAAGCCGGCTAGCCAAGGCAGCTAGCCAAGGCGGCTAGCCAAGCCAGCTTCCTTGAGTCCAAACCTTCAGCTTGTCCACCCCTACTGGGACGGAACCTTCAGAGCTCAGAAACCCGCTCCGTCGTGGCGAGCGGAGTCAGGCTGCCGACGGACGGCCGCTCGCCTTTCAGCGGGACCGCCTCCTGGATCCTGGCGTTCAAACTGGAACGGCTGCGGCGGAAAGACCGGCAGGGAAATCATTAATGAAGTCATGAAATCATAAAAATCACAAAAGAAATACAGTAATAATAATAATAATAATAATAGAAAGTCATAATGAATGATAGTAAATATACGACCATAAGAATACAACATACAGAAAGAATGTCATATTTAATCATTTGTTTTGAACAATACTAATAAATAAATAAATACCCCCACAACAACAATCCAAATGCTCTCAGGACGTCTTTGTCTCTCTGCTGCCACCTGTCTGCCATGAGGTGCAGTACACTGCCCTGCACCTCCTAAAATGCTGGATGTGTGTTGACCATAATCATCATAGTAACAATCATAGTCATAATCATAGTCATAATCATAGTAACAATCATAGTCATAATCATAGTCATAATCATAGTCATAATCATAGTAACAATCATAGTCATAATCATAGTAACAATCAGTAATAATCATAGTCATAATCATAGTAATAATCATAGTAATAATCATAGTCATAATCATAGTAACAATCATAGTAATAATCATAGTCATAATCATAGTAATAATCATAGTCATAATCATAGTCATAATCATAGTCATAATCATAGTCATAATCATAGTAACAATCATAGTAACAATCATAGTCACAATCATAGTCATAATCATAGTCATAATCATAGTCATAATCATAGTCATAGTAACAATCATAATCATAGTCATAATCATAGTAACAATCATAGTCACAATCATAGTCATAATCATAGTCATAATCATAGTCATAATCATAGTCATAATCATAGTCATAATCATAGTCATAATCATAATCATAGTAACAATCATAATCATAATCATAGTCATAATCATGTGTAATAACAGCAGTTATTAGCAGAGGATGAGTTCCCACCTGTAGGCCAAAGGTTGCGGCACGCAGACCTGCACATGGCTGCCGGTGGAGCGACGGAGGTCAAAGGTCTTGCGGGTCCAGCAGGTGGAGAAGGTGGGGGATGGGGAAGAGGAGGCGCCGGGAGCTTCCTTCGGCGGCGTCTCCTCGGCGCAGCTCCACTCCGACGTGTTGGGGTCCGCAAAGTCGTGGTTCTTGGAGGACGAGAACGGGAAGCGGTGACCTTTCCAGGTGCGCACGTGAGCGTGCACGTGAACTCACCGTGGTTTTTTCCAGGCAGTGCAGGAGGTGATGGTGCTGCGCCTTCATGCCGCCGTCTGCCTTGCACGCCAGCGCCTGCCCCGCCTCTTTGGACGCCTTCAGGGCAGAGACAAAAAAAGAAGTTTGACCCTCAGGGCGTCCCGGGACGTCCAAACAGCACACAAACCACCAACGCATTTGCACGCCGGGAAGGAAGAACGCAAGCCGTAGGCTCAGGACCAAGACGAGAAGAAGAAGAAGAACCAATCAGCGTCCGTCATGCAGCACGGCCACCCAATGAGCAGCGCCGGTCTTACCTCGGGGTCAGCTTCGCTCAGCAGTTTGTGGCGCAGGTAAGCGTTGGCGCCCGCCTTCTTTCCGGCGCTAATTCTGGCCAGCCGACTTTTCTGTGGGTGAAACACACGCACGCGTTCCCGCAGGTGACGTCACACTCGCTAGCGGAGCTAAGCTAGCGGAGCTAAGCTAGCGGAGCTAAGCTAGCGGAGCTAAGCTAGCGGCTCACCTTCTGCGCCCGCCTCTTCTCTGCGCGCTGGCTCTGCAGGTAGATGCGGCTGAAGTTGGACACGATGACGGGCACGGGCAGCGCGATCACCAGGACGCCGCTCAGGGAGCACATGGACCCCACGATCTTGCCCATCACCGTCCCCGGAACCATGTCCCCGTACCTGGGGAACGGGATCAGAGGTCGGTCAGGCTCCTCCCCTTCCTCCTGCTAGGCACCTTTCTTACCGTTGACCTTTGACCCCAGCACACTTTTCCTCTTTCATCACGTCACATTCACTGATCCATCAGGAAAGAGGAAGTGGAATGATCATCCCCAAGGTGCTAACGGACTAGCATCACCCAGCTTTTATTTTGAAACCATCCTTTTCGCTCCATAAGTGCACACTTGTGTACTTCTGTATGTAAGTGCACACTTGTGTACTTCTGTATGTAAGTGCACACTTGTGTACTTCTGTATGTAAGTGCACACTTGTGTACTTCTGTATGTAAGTGCACACTTGTGTACTTCTGTATGTAAGTGCACACTTGTGTACTTCTGTATGTAAGTGCACACTTGTGTACTTCTGTATGTAAGTGCACACTTGTGTACTTCTGTATGTAAGTGCACACTTGTGTACTTCTGTATGTAAGTGCACACTTGTGTACTTCTGTATGTAAGTGCACACTTGTGTACTTCTGTATGTAAGTGCACACTTGTGTACTTCTGTATGTAAGTGCACACTTGTGTACTTCTGTATGTAAGTGCACACTTGCCACCTGCAGTTGAAGGAGTAAGTGTGTACTGACAGGCGTGGATGTGGAACAACACTACGCGGTCATCAAGTAAGTGCACAGTGTATACAGTACACTTGTTGAAGTGCACTGACGTGAGTATTCCGTTGGAGTCGATCGAAGCTCCGCCCCCTGCCGCATCATCAGGTAAGTCACCAAAATAAATGCCTTTTCAACAAAGGAAGTGCTTTTATTTTGAAGACAGCTTGTGAGCGAATGATCGCCAGTGATTGTTCTTATTCTTCTGGTTAAAAAGCAGGATCAAAAGGTCACGTGATGGGCCAATGACGATGCGCGCTGGCCGCCACATGACGCAGGACTTTTGTGGCGCTCACGTGCACACTGACCTTTGCGACGAGGGAAACGTGCACGAGCCCGTGTTAGCGTTTGCAGGAAGGACGCCGGTGGCCATCTTTAACCAGGGTCATGTGACGCCACGTGCGTGCGCTGATGCAACGTTGTTGCGTAACACGTGTGCAGACGAGCCCTCGCACGTTGGAGGCGACACCTGAACACACCTGACATCACCCCGCCCCCGCCCTGTTACCACGGAAACCTCAGCATCATGCTAGCCCCATTAGCATGTGTGTGCGTGTCATGGTGATCATGTCTCAGCAGCGTGGGTCATGTGACTAAATAATAAATGTTAGGGTGGCGTGGCAGAGAAACACGATACACGCACGATACAGACACGCGCACACGCAATACAGACACGCGCACACGCAATACAGACACGCGCACACGCAATACAGACACGCGCACACGCAATACAGACACGCGCACACGCAATACAGACACGCGCACACGCAATACAGACACGCGCACACGCAATACAGACACGCGCACACGCAATACAGACACGCGCACACGCAATACAGACACGCGCACACGCACAAGGAAACACGCCACGAGAGCCAAGGACAGGAAGTGACGTACCCCAGCGTGGTCATGGTGACGATGGTGTACCAGAAGGCGGCGGGGATGGAGGTGAAGGCGGAGGCTTTGGAGGTCTTCTCGGCGTAGAACATGACGGTGGCGAAGATGATGATGGCCATGGTGAGGGTGAAGAGCAGGAAGCCCAGCTCGGAGGCGCAGCTCTTCAGCGTGTAGCCGAGGATGCGCAGGCCGGCCGAGTGGCGCGAGAACTTGAAGATGCGGAAGACGCGGAAGACGCGGAGCGTGACGAAGGCGCCGCTCACGTCCTCGTTCTCGGGCATGACCAGGCCGATGTAGTAGGGCAAGATGGCCACCACGTCGATGAGCGACATGACGCTCTTCACGAACTTGAAGCGGCAGGGCGCCGCCACCAGGCGCAGCACGTACTCCACGGTGAAGATCATCACACAGGCCGTGTCCAAGCAGAAGAAGGCCAGCTCGTAGCGCTCCCCGCACGGCGCCGCCCTGACCCCGGCGCCGCACGGGACCGTCTCCACCACGTTGGCCAGCACGGACACGGCGATGAAGAAGCCCGTCACGTAGTAGAAGACCAGCGCCGTGGTGGACGTGTGCGGGTTCTCGAAGGCGCGCCACATGGACTCCCGGAAGTTGACGTCCGCCGAGACCTGCTCGTGGCCGGTGTCGGCCTCCTCCTCGTCTTGGACCTGCTCCTGGTTCTCCCTGCGCCGGTCCTTGTAGTCCTCGTAGCAGCAGTCCCCGATCATTTCCGGGACGATGCCGAAAAAGGTCAGCTCCTCGTCAAAGGCCGAGATGCAGTCCTGGCGCGGGAAGTGCAGCTTCCCGGTCCGGTAGAAGTTGAGAATGTGTCGGAACAGGTCCGGGTCTCGGTCGAAGAAGAACTCGTGGTTTTCCTCCTGAAAGAAGAAGTCCCTCTCGGAGCTGCCCAGCAGCGTGTCGGGGTATCGCTCCAATGTGTCCCGCCAAGTCTGGAATCTGATCCCGCTCACGTTCAGCACCAGCACGCCACCTTTCCCGTGCTGCGCTTCCAGCGGGGCCGCCGGCATCGGCGCCCTGGCCACCGGCATCCACCCCACGGCCGCCGCGCGTGCCAGCGGCAGCCATGCCGTCGCACCCATCGACATTGCCGACGTGACCTGCTGGGGCTTCACGCCGAGGGGACGCCTGCGCTCGCCGGGAAGCTTTGGTGCGCCGGCTTCATTCCCGAAAGCCAAAGGTTGCTCTTCCTTCCTGCTGAGACGCCACGGAAGGCGGGAATGAGGCCACTGCCTCGCCGTGTCGCACAGGTGATGCCACATCAGCCCTCCCCCGGACTGGAACTCCGCCCCCCGGGCCTCCCTCCTCCTCCTTGTGTGCGTGTGCATCCATGTGTGTGTGACTTTGTGTGTGCTCATCTTGGTCTTGAATAAGAAACAGGAGGCGTCGCTTTACGTGGAAATCAGGACGCACACGCACGCCGACAAAGATGTTCAAGCTAACGTGGCTAACATGCTAACAGCCATCCCGTCGTCTGTGTGACAAAGGTCAAAGGTCAGGTTACCCTATAGCCGCTAGCATGCACTAACACATGGAAAGACTTGAGAGCGCACGTTGTTGTGTCACGTGAGCGTGCACGTGTTGAGCGGGCGTGTTTTGATGTGTTGTATCGGTTTTCATGTGGCGCCTCGTGGGGATCATGTGACCCAAACCTCCCCCAATTATTGATGAGCGATTGGCTGATCCTCTTTTACTTTGAAGGAACAAACACTTTTTTCTCTTCTACTGGGGAGATGACATGACCCCCCCCTCCCCCACATTACCAGCCCCCATTGACCCCCCCCTCATTCATTCTGCTTCTATTTTAGTCATGTGACCTTACATCGCCTAGAGCACAAGAAACACACAAAACAACAAACATAAAGGGTGAACTATAGGGACTAGAAGAGGACTAGCAAGACCAGGAGGAGGGCTAAGGGTGGACTATAGGGACTAGAAGAGGACTAGCAAGACCAGGAGGAGGGCTAAGGGTGGACTATAGGGACTAGAAGAGGACTAGCAAGACCAGGAGGAGGGCTAAGGGTGAACTATAGGGACTAGAAGAGGACTAGCAAGACCAGGAGGAGGGCTAAGGGTGGACTATAGGGACTAGAAGAGGACTAGCAAGACCAGGAGGAGGGCTAAGGGTGAACTATAGGGACTAGAAGAGGACTAGCAAGACCAGGAGGAGGGCTAAGGGTGGACTATAGGGACTAGAAGAGGACTAGCAAGACCAGGAGGAGGGCTAAGGGTGGACTATAGGGACTAGAAGAGGACTAGCAAGACCAGGAGGAGGGCTAAGGGTGGACTATAGGGACTAGAAGAGGACTAGCAAGACCAGGAGGAGGGCTAAGGGTGGACTATAGGGACTAGAAGAGGACTAGCAAGACCAGGAGGAGGCCTAAGGGTGGACTATAGGGACTAGAAGAGGACTAGCAAGACCAGGAGGAGGGCTAAGGGTGGACTATAGGGACTAGAAGAGGACTAGCAAGACGAGGAGGGCTAAGGGTGGACTATAGGGACTAGAAGAGGACTAGCAAGACCAGGAGGAGGGCTAAGGGTGGACTATAGGGACTAGAAGAGGACTAGCAAGACCAGGAGGAGGGCTAAGGGTGGACTATAGGGACTAGAAGAGGACTAGCAAGACCAGGAGGAGGGCTAAGGGTGGACTATAGGGACTAGAAGAGGACTAGCAAGACCAGGAGGAGGGCTAAGGGTGGACTATAGGGACTAGAAGAGGACTAGCAAGACCAGGAGGAGGGCTCAGGGTGGTTCTTGGTTAGTTTGGAAGTTGGAGGTCATGAGTCTGCTGACTAATTTGTGGGTCTAAAGGTTAAAGGTCAGTGGTCTAAGGTGGGACTAGACCAACACAAAGAAGAAAAGAAGGGAGAGAAGAACAACTCCATGGAGTCTGGTGGTCTGGCCTGCACAAAGAGCCAACATGGGTGCCCCCCTCCCATAGTAGCTCAGACAGAGTACCCCCCCCCCCCCCCCCCCCCCAACCTCCAATACGTGGAAGACCATGGATGGCTTCTATATAACACTTCTAGAACAGGTCATGGCTCAGCTGGAGTCTACCCCAGTTGACTTTGAGAGGTGGGGTTCCATGGAAAGATGGATGGATGGATGGATGGATGGATGGGTGGGTGGGTGGATGGGGGATGTGGGATGTGGGATGGGTGGATGGATGGATGACAGATGGATGGATGGATGGATTGATGATTGATGGATGGCTGGATTGATGGATGATGGAAGGATGGAAGGAAGTGACAAATGAAGTGTAGGGATATTTCAATGTGTGGTAGTTTGGCGCCCCTGCAGGACAACTGCTACTTCCTGGAATAAGACCCCGCCCAAGAAGCCATGACAGCGTGTCGTTATGAGAATGTTTTATGTTTTATCAGATGCGTCACTCCAGCAGCGAGTCAGGGAGTCAAAGGAGTCAGGGAGTCAAAGGAGTCAAAGGAGTCAAAGGAGTCAAAGGAGTCAAAGGAGTCAAAGGAGTCAAAGGAGTCAAAGGAGTCAAAGGAGTCAAAGGAGTCAAAGGAGTCGCTTGACTCATCAAGTCTTTTTCTCTGAGAATAAACAGGTTTAGCATGGTCTTTCTTTCCAAAGGTCAGTTCCATGATGTCTGACGGAGTTGGGCGGTACCCCTAAGCACCTCAAAACCATGACAGTTTGGAAACTGTCATGGAAATGGATCGGGCGGAGTCGGGAGCGAGACTCCACCTTCAAGGCGCAGTGACGTGAAAAGGGCTCCCGGGGACATGGTCGTCGCCCCATTTTACGATGAGGATGTAGCTGCCCACCTCCTTGACCGTGTACGTCACGTTGTACAACCTGTGGCCCGCGTGCTTGACGTAGACCTCTTCGCAGGGGGCTTTGGGCCCGTGCACGCCGACCATCAACATGTTGGTTCCTGCAAGCAGGAACATTCAGCACCAAGACTCGCCTTTCAACATCAACAACGGACGTTACCTGCTTTGCCGCAGTCCACCGTGAACGAGTTCTTCTGGCCCACAAAGGCCTTAGACAGGCCGACGCCCCTTAAGACCACCTTACTGGCATCCGAGGAGAATTTGGGCAACGAGGCAAAGGCAGCGGCCGCAGCAGACGACTTTGTTACAGTTTCCACAAGAACAGATGATGTTTCGTGAAGACTCGGACCCCCGGAGAGGCGAGGGCCTGAGCACATGTGCACCAACATGAGGATCCAGAACGTCATGCCAAAGCCAGACTCCAGGAATTCCAGTCAAACCAACCTGAGACTTTGGCCTTGAAGGGGCTCCCAACAATGTGCTGGGCTCCTCCGTACTTGATGGAGATCAGGTAGTTTCCGGGGGCCGTTGGGGTGTAAGAGACCCGATAGCCGTCACAGCACTCCTGACAGGTCATCTGGACTTTGGACGGGCCATCGATGGTCACTGACAGAGCGCCGCAACCAGCATTGCAAGTGTTCACGCTGAACTCCGAGGCCACGCCTGAAGACAAAGAGCTCATCAGAACCAGCTGGCCATAACCTTCACGTCTGTCTTTGAGGCAAACCTGTGGTTCCGCCCTCCAGGCCCGGCCCGGAGGCTGAGACTTTGCTGGGGTCTCCCGCTTGACCAGGTTCTCCCACTCGGATTTTGAAGGGGCTTCCGGGCACATGGCTCCCGTTGAAGCGGACGTCGATGGAATGGACGCCATTCTCTTTGGGGACGAACCTGATGGCGTGCTGATCTGCAAGCAAAAACAAGGAGTCTAGCTACGCTTTTGGACCGAGCAATGGCGGCCAGGCCTCCGACCACATCATCCGTGTAGTGGTTCAATTTCCACACTTATGCATGACGTGCCAAGATCTACTGCAGAGGTCCCAGGTATCTCAACACTGTCCGCTGGGGTGATGAAGCAGTCCTCGGTGGCGCCAGAAGGCGCGTGGATCTTGGCGTCGATCAGGCCTCGAGCTCCATTTAGCTGTATGGCGAAGCACGCTTCCTGGTTCACCTTCAAGCCAGAGTCCTGAGACAAGACAGGCCAGACCGCTTTCGCTAACAAGGTCTGAATGCTCGATGAATGTGCAGGACCATGCTGGGGTCACCTGAAGGCTGGTAATGGTGAGGCGGCGGGCGTCGTCAGACAAGGTCGCCACCGGGACAACAAAGGGGGAGTCCGGGATGTGCTCATCGTTGAATTTAATGGAAACCTCATAATCACCTGGCGGGAGCAAATAACGAGGAGCTGTAGACCAGGACCAAGGGTTGTCCTTTGGACTGTCATCTCACCAGGCTCCTGGACAACATAGGAGACCCCGCAGGAACCATCCTTACGGTCCTCAAAGGTAATCTCCGCCTTGCTGGGCCCCTCCACTGCAATGGACAGCCCACCCGCTCCGGCCTCTCTGGTCCAGATGCTGAACTCAGCTGGAAGACCACGTTAGACTTCAGCTGCAGTACCCCTCAGCGGCCACTAGAGGCCGGACCCACACTGGACTCACACTTGTGGTTACTGAACCCACCTGACATGCCGGCCACGGCTCGCTCCAGACCTGTGCCGCCCGCTCGCACCTTGTGGGCCCCTCCCTCTCCCAGGGGTCCTACAGTGAACTGGAAGGGGCTCCCGGGGACGTGCTGTCCTCGGTATTTGACACTGACCACGTGCGCCCCCATCTCCTGGGGCACGAAGCGCACGCTGTACCTGCTGTCCTCGCCTCGGATAATCTCGCCGTCTTCACACTTACCGCCGGGACTCGTCACCTGCGCCGTCATCTCCTGGTTGGTGTCCTCACCTGTGGGGGTGCAGCAAAAGCTGTCCCGTGAAGGTCATGTGGTGCCAACGGGTGCAGCGAGTAGACGAGCACACGCACCCTGGTGCAGTGGGGACCTCCCGCCGAAGCCGCTCAGACCGTCCCGTTCTAGAAAGTCTCCAAAGATGTCTCGGAACGGCTGACCGACCTGCGTGCTCTCCTCCACGCGCACTTCCCGCTTGGTCTCGCCGGCGCGGGTCTTGCTGATCTCTGTGCGCTCGGTGCGCGTGTAAGTGTGGCTGCTGCGCGTGAAGGTGCGCGTGAGGCGCTCCTGCGCCGACACCATCTGAAACCAGTTGCCTTCCGTGGGGGACAGGAGGGCGGTCAAGGATGTGGGAAGCGAGCAGAGCGGGCGCCATCATGTCACCCAAGATTTACCTGGGATTTTGAGGTTGAGGTCACAGGTGCTGCCCACGGTTGCGATGGCGGGCGCCTGGCGCTTCCTGGTGATGCTCTCCTTCATTCTGCCCTCGCCAAACACTTTTATGGTGAAAGGACTTCCTGTTGTCACACGGGAACAGGTCACATGACCCTTCCAGCCTTTCCCAGCGTGTGGGCGGCGTACCTGTGACATGCTGGTCTGCAAAGCGGATGTTGACGATGTAGTTCCCGGGCTCCGTGGGACAGTAGGTGACACGACACGTGCCGTCCTCCTCATCCTCGCAGTTGATGTCCACTTTGCTCGGACCCTCGATGGACAGCCCCAGACCCCCGTAACCTGCCGAGACAGACTCGTTGGCCGGTTTGGAAGCCAGCGGGAAGCAAGCGGGGCGTCGAGGACGTACCGGCGGTCCTGGTGTCCACCATGAAGTGGGCCACCTCAAAAGTGCGCCCCTCCACCAGGCCCGGTCCAAACACTTTCACCCTGCTGGCATCGCCAATCTCCGACTGGGCCACCATGATCTTAAACGGGCTGTTGGTCACATGTTTCCCTCCCTTCTTCACGCTCACTGCGTGCTCGCCCACTTCCTTCGGCGTGAACGAGATTCCTGGCAGGACAAACGCTCGAGTTTCCTTCTACGTCAACAATAGCCTCAACCATGGCGCAAAAAAGCTCAACTCATCTGGTGTTCCCACCGCTCCAGTAGGGACACCGTGCAGACACTGTGCATCCACCGTGCAGCTACCGTGCAGTCACCGTGCAGCTACCGTGCAGCTACCATGTAGACAACATCCAGCTAGCTACCATGCAGCTACCATGCAGCTACCATGCAGATACCATGCAGCTACCATGCAGCTACCATGCAGATACCATGCAGATACCATGCAGCTACCATGCAGATACCATGCAGATACCATGCAGCTACCATGCAGCTACCATGCAGCTACCATGTAGACAACATCCAGCTAGCTACCATGCAGCTACCATGCAGATACCATGCAGATACCATGCAGCTACCATGCAGCTACCATGCAGCTACCATGTAGACAACATCCAGCTAGCTACCATGCAGCTACCATGCAGCTACCATGCAGATACCATGCAGCTACCATGCATCTACCATGCAGCTACCATGCAGCTACCATGTAGACAACATCCAGCTAGCTACCATGCAGCTACCATGCAGCTACCATGCAGATACCATGCAGCTACCATGCAGCTACCATGCAGCTACCATGCAGATACCATGCAGCTACCATGCAGCTACCATGCAGATACCATGCAGCTACCATGCAGCTACCATGCAGATACCAAGCAGATACCATGCAGCCACCATGCAGCCACCATGCAGCTACCATGCATCCACCACGCAGCCCAATTCCAGCAGGTGTCCAACCAACCGATGTGTCTGTTGGGAAGTCTCTTGAGGACACACGCCTCCTGGCTTCCGGAAGGAGCTTGAATGATTGCCGTCAGACTGCTAAGGTCGGTCTCTGCGATCCTCAAGGAGATGTCGGTTTCCGTGCCGACGTTGAGCCGGGATGAGGCAAGAGGGGCGTGGCCTGGAGACACACACAGAAGCTGCATCACGAGTACGAAGCCGCGAGCGGCCGGCGACCTTGGCCGTTTGGGTACCGGTGATCTTGGCGCTGAACGGGCTGCCAAGGATGTGCTCGTCGTCAAACTTGACGATGACGTTGTAGTCGCCGGGGGCCGTGGGCAGGTAGGACACGGTGCAGGTGCCATCTTTGTTGTCCTTGCAGCTGATCTCGGCTTTGGACGGTCCTTCCACCGCCAGAGACAAACCGCCTGCATCCACACTGACGGTGAGGAACGTCCACCAGAACATCAGCACTTTTAAAAAGACCATACCTTCTCCGGCGTCCTTGGTAGCGATGGTGAAAGTCGCTGGCGTGTCGGCAACGCCGTGGCTCAAGCCAGGGCCGTACGCAGTCACGTGACCGCTGTTAATGGCATCTACAAAAAACTGGAGCGGACTTCCTGTGGAAGACGTAGACGTCAGCGCACGGGCGGGGCGGAAAGGGGAGACGCCGGCACGTACCTGGGATGTGCTCGCCGTCGTACTTGATGTCCATCTCGTGCAGGCCACGCTCGGTGGGCGAATACCTGACGGTGACGGTGCCGTCCTTATTGTCGGCGATGTGCGGGCGAGCCGTGCGGCCAGACGGCATTCGCACTTCGCCTGCCCGGCGCACAGTGATGACATCATCACGGGGTCAGCACACCAAGAGAGAGAAGTCTCACCTGTGATTTCTCCGGTCTGCACGGTGAAGGGAATGACCAGGCTGAAGGGGCGGAGAATGGCCTCCGTCCCGTTAACGGGGACCGTGGGGTCGTCCGTCGCCTAGTCGAACAGACAAAATAGGACCTTATGGTGACATCATATTGCGGCAAGGATGGGTGTGGGCGTGGCTTAAGCAGATGATCATGCATGAAGCGGTGAGGGAGGTCACATGACCCCCACCCAGACACGTCATGCATGAAGACAAAGGTGAGACGGAAGAAGTGGAACCACTGTTGGCCACTGCTGACGAGGACGTGGACGGCGGCGGCGTGCGTGGGACTTACCAGGACGTAGAAGGGACTGTTGGGAATGTGTTCCCCTCCGAAGCGGATGGTGATCACATACTTCCCGGGCTCTGGCGCCGTGTAATAAACGTCAAACGTTCCGTCGGCATTTTCCACCACGTCCACGTCAAGCTCGGCGCCATCGGGGGTGGAAACCTTGCAGGTGACCTTGCCTTTCCCAGCAGCCTTGGCGTCCACCGTAATTACGGTCTCCTCTCCGATCTGGATGGTCGGACCCACCCCGGATCCTAGCAAGTCAACGTTTTAATGCTTTGTTTATTAAAAGTCAATTATTGAGCTAAGAACCAATCAGCATGCGAGGAGCTGTCAACAGGAAGTCATATGCACTCACCTGAGCCGTGTCCTCCGATGGACACTGTAAAACAAGGACGGGGGTGTAATCATGAATGACGAACAAATGACAGGAAAGGACAGCTTGTGAGGGCGGGGCCTGACCTGTTACGTGACACTTGCTGGCGTCCCCCGTGGGAATGGCGTGGATGCGGTAGGGCGAGTACGGGATCTCGTCCCCGCCGTACTTGATGGTGATGGTGTGGCGTCCCGTCATGTCCGGGACGTAGGACACAGTGTAGGTCCCGTCCCGATTGTCCCAGATGTTTGCCTTCTTGGGCTTCCCCTCGGGGTCCTGGGGACACGTGGACACAAGGACTAAGTGAACAAACAAGACCGTGGGACTCAGGATGTGCTTCCCACCAGAGGTCTGCAGACAGCGAACTGAACCGCTGAGGCTGAAGACAAAGACCGCTTCCCTGTCCCAAATATATCCCATTGTGCTGACTCTAGAACAGCACTCAGGAACATTGATGACATCCACGTACCACCAGCTCCCCGTGGTGAAGATAACTAGATGTTGACTACCATGTCACCATATGCTCTGATTCCATACCTGCCCACTGGTTGGGAACATGTCAACAACATAGCAAGCAGTCTTGTCCACCTTGGCAGACGTGTTTTTAAAAATGTTTTGAACTCTTTGGGGTTGGAGTTCAACTCCGAGCGGGATGTTGCCTTCCTCTCGGCAGCGTGGAAGGCAGCATGACCAGTGGTGGCAGCAACGACACGTAGCATCACATCAAACCACACCACGTCTGGAGTCAGGACTCCACACTCTTGGGTCATGACTCCAAAGTGTCGTGTCACGACTCAATAGTCCTGTTCTGAGTCAAAAGTGTCAAGTCATAACTCAAAGGTCATGTGTCATGACTCAAAAGTGTTGAGTTCAGACTCAAGTGTCTTGTGTTGTGACTCAAAAGTGTCTCATGGCTATAAAGTCTAATCATGACTTCATGGTGACTTATGAAATGACTCAAAAATCTCAAGTCAGAGCTCAAAAGTCTCAAGTTCTTACTCTAAGGTCTAAAGTTTCAAGTCACGACTCAAAAGTATCAAGTCATGACTAAAATGTGTCAACATGTCAAAAATCTGAAGTCACGACTCTTAAATCAGGACATGAGTAAAAAAAAACTCAAGTCACGACTGACTCAAAAGTCTCCCGTTATGACTGAAAAGTATTTTTAATTGTGACTTAAAAGACTCAAATCACAAGTAAAAAGTCTTAAGTCAAGACATAGTTCTTGTTTTGTGGCTGAACAGTCTGAACTTGTGACTCAGTCTCGCATCATGACTCAGGAGTCTTTAATCGTGACTTAAAAATCTGAAAACTGAGTTGTGACTCATAAGCCTGGCGTCATGACTCCAGGCACTGCAGATGATGATGATGAAGATGAAGATGGCGGTGGCTGCGAGCGGGAGTGAGTTTTTACCAATCAAAATGAAGAGTTGATGAAGTTTTGAGTTGAGCTTCATGACCAAAGCAGGCGGGGGGGGGGGGGGGGGGGGGGGGGGCATGGGTGTTGGTTGGCAAGGTAAGAAAAGGTAAGATAAGGTAAGACAAGATGGCGGCCTTACGCGGCCTCTCTTAAGAATGGAGAACGGGATGGTTTTCTTGACTATATGGGACTCCCACACGCGGGTGGCCCAGTCCTGCACAAACACTGAGGCCTGGCGCCCGCACCCGTCTGGACCCTGCAGCAACAGCGACACCCCCCCCCCGGCAGAACAGGAGGTCACATGGTCAGTGTCGGGGGTCAAGGGCGACCCAGAAACATAACATGCGCTAACGCTACACGGTTAGCAATGTGCTAATCACAGTCAATAAGGCCAGGAAAGGAGCTAGCTTGCTCCCAACTAGCAAATGTCGTTTCAATCAGTGGAATCGGGGAAAAGGACCCCGTCACATTCTGGACTCACCAGAATCTGAACCGTGAGTAGTCCTTCACCGGCATCTCGGGCGTCGATGGTGAACTCCACCGGTAGACTGGCGGGAATGCCGGATGAGTTCAGACCAGGACCGTCGGCACGGACCTTGCTGGCATCGTGAGCAGGCAGGGTCTTGATCTTGAATGGACTGAAAGGGTTTCCAGACGTGAGACCAGGACAAAAGACCCGAAAGAGCTTTTGGACTGTTCCTTACCTTCGAGGGACGTCCTGCTTAGCATATTTGACGCTCACGGTGTACGGGCCGTCATTGGCCGGAGTGTAGTTGATCGTGTGAGACCCTCCCCCGTTATCTTTAACGCTGACGGGTTCTGCGACACCTGCGGAACCAGCAGAGGTTCGGATTCAGATTTGGGATCAGTTTGTGACATACTGGGACGCAGTTAACTAAAGTTGTCCACGCAGGACGTCGGGAATCAGAAGACAGGTTCATGCTCCACGTTGTCACCTGTGGGGCCAAAGATCTGGACCTCCAAAGGGGCTACACCAGCTTTGCTGCTGTCCACTGTGAAGGTCTGACAGACGTGAGCACGGACTCCACTTCCAAGACCTGGTCCAGAACACCTCACTTTTGTGGGATCAATCAGCTCTCGCACTGGGACTCGAAATGGACTCCCTGAAAAGATGAGTGCAGTTGTTGTCGGAGAACCAAACCCTGTCAGTCCCCATACCGGACTTCAGTCGGCACCAGATCCAACACCTGGAATTGGAATTCCTCCAAAAGTGACATTGACATCATACTCTCCGGGACTGAAAGGAATGTACTCCACGCTGCAGCTGCCATCTTTGTTGTCCTTACAGGACATCTTTGCTTCCGAGGGGCCTTCGATGGCCAGGCCAAGACCACCTGTGCCGGCACCCCTGAGGGACGGGACACGAGGGAGGTCAGAACCTTCCGACAATGATCCCAAACATTCACCGTGCTTCAGTCACCTGGTCTCCACTGTGAACTGGTTGGGTTTGCTGACCAGACCCTCCTCCAGACCCGACCCGTAGGCTTGCACTCGACTCGGATCACAACCTTCAGTCACCAACACCCTGAATGGACTCTTGGGTAGGACGCCATCATCGCATGACACGTTGATGAGATGCAGTCCTACAAGTACATATGCATCAATTAGGCTGTCCCCAGGTTGGAATCTCCACTAGGAAGCATCATCGCTGGATGGGTGGATGGATGATGGATGGATGGATGGATGGGTGGGTGGATGATGGGTGGATGGATGGATTGGTGGATGGGTGGATGGATGGATGGGTGGATGGATGGATTGGTGGGTGGATGATGGGTGGATGGATGGATTGGTGGATGGGTGGATGGGTGGATGGATGATGGATGATGGATGGGTGGATGGATGGATGGGTGGGTGGATGGATGGATGGATGGATGGATGGATGGGTGGATGGATGATGGATGGGTGGATGGATGATGGATGGGTGGATGGATGATGGATGGGTGGATGATGGATGGGTGGATGGATGATGGATGGGTGGATGGATGGATGGATGATGGGTGGATGGATGGATTGGTGGACGGGTGGATGGATGGATGGATGGATGGGTGGATGGATGATGGATGGGTGGATGATGGATGGGTGGATGGATGATGGATGGATGGATGATGGATGGGTGGATGGATGGATGGATGATGGGTGGATGGATGGATTGGTGGACGGGTGGATGGATGGATGGATGGATGGGTGGATGGATGGATGGATGATGGGTGGATGGATGGATGGATGATGGATGGATGGATGGATGGATGGGTGGATGGATGATGGGTGGATGGATGGATTGGTGGATGGGTGGATGGATGGATGGGTGGATGGATTGGTGGATGGATTGGTGGATGGATGGGTGGATGGATGGAACCCCAACCCCACCCCTTAAAAGAGAAATGAACATACATTAGGTTTGCAATGAGTATAAAATGTATTCTGACTATTTGATGTATTATTGAAGGTATTCTGACTATTTGATGTATTATTGAAGGTATTCTGACTATTTGATGTATTATTGAAGGTATTCTGACTATTTGATGTATTATTGAATGTATTCTGACTATTTGATGTATTATTGAATGTATTCTGACTATTTGATGTATTATTGAATGTATTCTGACTATTTGATGTATTATTGAAGGTATTCTGACTATTTGATGTATTATTGAAGGTATTATTTTCTGCCTATTGTGGTGTTAGCTATTTTCCTGAGTACGTTTGATGAAGGAAAGGTGCATTGAGGCAAATCTTTCATAATAATCCTTTCGGAATGTTCCTAAATAGGCTTTTTTAGAAACACAAACATTTAGAATTTAAAAGCAGTATCATAAATAAAGTCAGAGGTCTCACTCCCTCACATTTTGTATCTGCTGAACGTTTGTGGGCGAGTTTAAGAGCTAATATGCTAATAATAAAGCCAAACAGTCATCCAAGAATATGCTTGCTGACTGTATTGTTGTAAATAATGGCCCATAGTTCCCACATTGATATCCTTGACATAACATTTGATGTCATTATCCTTGGAGTTGCACATGGAATCCTTTACCACCAAGAGATTTCCCCTACTCATTACAGATATTATTTCCATCTGCCATGAAATGTCACTCCTTGGGAGTTAACTGTGGACAAAATGCCATTCATCAGATATTTTTATGGATCGATGAAATGGAATACCAATGTAACGTGTCGTATGGCACCGTGAGGTAACGGGCTAGCGTGTTCCTGTTAGCATGCTAATTACAGTCATGTGATAAAAATCCAAGTCAAGTGGCTGACCGTCCTCGAAGGGCGTGTACTCCACGCGGCACGTGCCATCAGCCTTGTCTGTGATGAAGGCGTCCGTGTTGGCGCCCGACGGGTTGGAAATAAAGACTTTAACATGGCCGCCGCTGCTCTTGTAAACACTCCTGGCGTCCACGGTGAAATGCGTGCCCACTTCCCTCAAGACTCCTGGAGGACCGACACCGAGGCGGCATTCAGAAACAAAGCGTCAATAAGCCCACAGACCAACTAACCTCTGGGTTCCACCCCAGGTCCGTAGACCTGGACCCCGCTGACGTCCAGGACCGGTTCCACCCGCAGGTGGGCGGGGAACTGCGGCACCGGCACGCCTCCATACTTGACGGTGATCGCGTATACGCCGTGGAGCTGTGGGGTGTAGGTGATGGCGTAGGTTCCGTCCCCGTTGTTCTCCACATGAACCTTGGCTTTGGACCCGGACTCTGAGATGATCTCGATGGTAAGCTCCGCCTCCCCGGCTTTGGAGCAGTCCACCAGGAAGGATGCGGCCTCATTGACTTTCCCGCGCTCTAATCCGGGACCGCTGGCCGTCACTCTGCTGGGGTCGAACATGGACTGGACCGCCGCCTTGAAGGGTGACCCGGGGATGTGCCGGTCAGCGAACAGGATGTTGATGGCATACTCGCCAGACTCAGTGGGCAGGTACGACACGGAGCAGGAACCGTCCCCGTTGTCCTGGCATTCAATCTTGGCCTCGCAGGGCCCCTCCACCGTCAGGCCCAACCCGCCGGTGCCGGCTCCCTTGGTGTCGATGGCAAACGGGGCCAGTTTACCCACCACGCCTCCCTGAAGACCTGGACCGTAGGCTCGCACCTGTGAGGTGAACAGGTGGAGTTAACGCCCCTTCGCCCTCCGGATGGAGGAAACTCACCTTGGAGGCATCGGGGGGCAGGACGCCCTCCACCGTCAACGGACTTTCCGGGATGGGGTTCCCGTCGTAGCTGATGTCCACAGTGTAGGGCCCCTCCTCCGGCGGAATGTACCTGACGGAATGCATCTCATTGGCTGTGCCCGACTCCACCTTGCACGGGATTGGTCGATGAGATGGAGAAATGATCTTCACATCCAGCTGGCCTTGACCCCCGGCCCTCAAAGTGCTGATGCGGAACTCCTGGTCCTTTCCGACATCCACCTCTGATGGACACAGCAGTGAGGCCAACTATCCCTGGCATCGAGGAAAAGGAAAGCTTTCCTTACTCTTCTCAAGGTCGTGAACTTGGATCTTGCTGAGGTCGAGAGGCGGAGCCACGGTGATGTGAAATGGACTTTTGGGGATGGGGTCCCCCCCGTGAAGCACCGTGATGGACAAGCTACCCTGAAGGACAAAAACCAGCACGGACGTGGGTTGACGCCTGCTCAGTCCCGGGGTCAAAGGTCAGCTCACCTGTTGGACCGCCGTGTAGCGGACCGTGTAGGAGTAGTTGTGGTTGTCGATGATCTCAAAGTCGCGCACGGCGTCGCCCTTGGCGGCGCTGAGGAAGTGGACTTGGGGTTGGACTTTGCCGGCTCCTTTGGTGTACACGGTGAAGTGGGTGGGCTTTCCCGCTTCCACTCCTTCATGGGGAAGGAAAACCATGAGGCCAAAAGTCCAACCTTGTCAGACGTTTTTAGATCTTTGAGAAGCAGCTGACCCGACTTGTTGAGTCCTGGTCCTTCCGCTCTCACTTTAGCAGCGTCATGGGAAGGATCCACTTTTATTCTGAAGGGGCTGATTGGGATTTCCTGTTTCAACAGTAAAATTTTGGGTTAGGGTTAGGGTTATTTTGTCATTTTGTGTTTTGGTCTCTTAACTTGTAACTCAGACGGTCTCACCTGGTCAGCGAAGACCACCATGATGGTGTAATGGCCGGGCCCCGGGGGCGTGTACTTCACCGTGAACGTGTCGTTGTCATTCTTTATGATGTCGAAGTCGATGTCGGCCTCGGCGGGTCGGACCACACCCGGCGCACACTTGATGCCGATGCTGACGTCGCCTGAGGTCACAAGCAACATGGTTACGTTCTACGGTTCCCGTGACGCCCAGAAGGAGGCCCGCCTCACCCTGGCCCGCCTCGCTGCAGTCCACCGTGAAGTAGGTCGGCTCATTGGCCTTCAGTCCGCTTCTTTCGACTCCGGGACCGTAGACCTTCACGTTCTCCGGATGGCTGCCCTCGCCGATGGTGACCTGCTTGCAAACGCACGCTGGTCACTTGGTCGCTTGCATCTTCTGGCGACCTTGGAGACCTACCCTGGAGGGGCTGTTGGGGATGTTGACCTCCGCCCACGTGATGATGATGGTGTGCTTGATGGGCTTTGTGGGGACGTAGACGCACAGGAAGGTCTCATCGCCGTTGTCCCGCATGTCCACGTCGATGGGGCCCCCTTCGGCATCCTGTGAGGGACATCAGCATGAGGGCGTCATGGAGAAGATACTCAAGCGGTCAGCTGGTCCTCACTTGAGCGTAGAGCCTCAGCTGGCCTCTGCCGGCTCCTCGGGTGTCGATGGTGAAATGGGCCGGCTTGTTGACGATGCAGCCGACGGGGTCGATGCCCGGCCCGTAACACTTCACCTGAGGAATAGACGCCCCGCTGTCAGAAACCTGGGTCAGCATGGGTGTGTCCGGCCTTCGGTGGCCACACCTTCTCTGGGTGGAGGTCGGTGGCGGCGGGCAGGATGTGCGCCATGAAGGGGCTGTCTTTGACGTCCTCGTCGTCACATATGACGTGAATGGCATAGTCGCCCGGCTCGGTGGGCCAGTACCTCACGTCACATGACCCGTCGCCCTTGTCGTCGCATTCGATCTTGGCCTGGGACGGACCCTCGATGGAGAACCCTGAGCACGGCCGATGCATTTCACGTCACACAAAGCTGGCGTTCCCATTGGCCACGTTGGAAGCCGTGAGGACGTACCCAGCGTTCCCACCTCTGTCCCGATCGCTTCCACCACGAAGTCGGCGCTCTTTCCCACCATTCCCGTCTCCAGGCCGGGACCCCAGGCCCGCACTTTCTGAGGCCCCGCCTCCTCGCTCACGTAGACCAAAGTAGGGCTGTCAATGGAGTACAATATTTTAGTCAGAATTGCCATCATCATGCTCTTATTTTGGTGCATTTTCCAGCTTGCAGTTTCAGGTTGAGTCCGTGCAGTACCGATAAATACATAGATATAAATATAGAGATATAAATATAAAGATATAAATACATAGATATAAATATAGAGATATAAATATAAAGATATAAATACATAGATATAAATATAGAGATATAAATATAAAGATATAAATACATAGATATAAATATAGAGATATAAATATAAAGATATAAATACATAGATATAAATATAGAGATATAAATATATAGATATAAATATAGAGATATAAATATAGAGATATAAATATAAAGATATAAATACATAGATATAAATATAGAGATATAAATATATAGATATAAATATACAGATATAAATACATACTAGATATAAATACACAGATATAAATACATAGATATAAATACACAGATATAAATACACAGATATAAATACATGGATATAAATATATAGATATAAATACATAGATATAAATGCATGGATATTATGGGGGGGGCATGAAAGACAATCATTGAGAATCCCGGATCTAGTCTAAGTCGGGATGTGAATCTCGTATGGAAAACCATTTGATACGTAAAATGATGGCAGTTCTGCAAGTTGGGCGATGATTTGATAAAAAATGATATACAGTTAGAAAGTCACCAAATGTTGCATTTTTAATGCAAGCGGTGAATTGTCCCACTTTTTGCCGTCCTTGAACGTCCCGCTTAGGACCTCTATACGGTGCTAACGTAGTCCTCATCGAGCGCTAAACACACAAACTGCAGGCTCTGGTGGTTGGTGGTTCTTAGTTTGTGCTTTTAATTTGAAATTTGATGTTGTTCCTGTCTCAGATTTGCACCATCGGCGGTAAATAAGATCAGTTTGAGTGCTATAATGAACGTATGCTTTACTGACATGTTGAAAATGTTTCCCGGCGACGAGTTAGGAAGCTGGCACTCCAGCTAATGCATCTAATGCTAATGCTAGCTGCATCCGCTGTGGCCTTCAACCAGCAGAAAGAAATCTGCCGAATCGTGAGTTGGGACCCTGGTACCCGGGTCTGAACCCCTGCAGAAGCCACGTACTTGGTCACATATGGCGACACCAACCTGGCTTGTGGAGGGAAGCATCCACCAGGTTTTCCAAGCTAACGTAACATTCCAAACATTCCTTTTCTAGCGCTAACAACTGGCGCCGCCGCGGTGTGTCAAACTACGGCGCCAGTCCAGGGTTAGACAGGACATGCACGATAATCGCACGTCAAAAAAAGGAGCATTAAGGGGACATGTCGTTCACGCTATTAAGGTCGGAGGTTCACCTGCGTGTAATGCTGTGACCCCCCCAGGTGATGGTGATGATGTAACTTCCTGTCACGATGGGATAATAGCTACACCCATAGGGGCCGCCGTCCACCTCGACCACCTTCACTGGCTCCTCCAGGCCGCCTGCAGTGAAGACGCGCAGCAGCGTGACCTTAGGGCCCGGCGTGGGCGGGGCTACCAACATGGTATCACCAGGTGAAGATGCTCACTTGGACCCTTCACCGTGACTCGGAGCTCGCCGCTGCCGCCTCCTTTGGTGTGAACTTTAAAATCCGCCACTTGGTTCACTCTCAGACCTTTGGGCTGCAGACCTCGGCCGTATGCCCTGCAGGCGTGCGGATTGCAGGCTGTGTGGACCAATCAGAAGGTGGCGCCGGTTAGCTCGTGTTCGGTAACGGCGTGGAAGAGAGAACAGAAAAGGTCAACTGAGGAGGAAGAGAATGCAGCAATCATCTGATGGGGTTACATAACGATTGCTCAAGAGAAGCCACCCTCATCTGGGACGCTTCATAGCAACAAGGGTCACACAGAGGTCGCCCTCGCTGGAAGGGGCCGGACCTCCACGTGGACCCGCATGCAGCGAGGGCCTGTTGCTCAGGTGTCCGCACGCACACGCGGGCTGGACTAATGCAGACGGAGCCATGCTGTGAAGCTAGACCCCGCCGGTCCAGACCCTGACCCCGCCTCTACTAACTTGGTGGCCCGGGTTTGGGCGGCGTTGGTGGCGGCGCTCTCCGTGGAGAGGTGCATAGTGACTGAGGTACAAGCCGCACTGGAGATGCCGGCAGGGGGGCGCTCTGTAGAACTGAAGGAGGGAAGAGCGGTGGTGAGCATGTGGCCTAGAGGACGCGCACCCAGTCCAGTCCAACAAGAGGACTCATTTGTCTCTGAGTCAAACAGTACCTCAGAGTCCAAGCCTTTGGGTCCACCACAAACACCTCAGGCCTTGAGTCAGGACTGAGTTGTCCAAGGAATACGGTTGGGAGTCAGCTGAACAAACATGCTACCAGCAAGTGTGAAAGATCTACCTTCAGCAATGTGGACCGGGAAGGGGCTCCTGGGAATCTGCTGACCGGCAAAGGTCACGTAGACCGTGTGTGGCCCCTCCAAGACGGGAACGTAGGTGCAACGGAAGACGCTGTCCCCTTTGTTCTCCAGGACTACCTCCACCGTGTCCCTGCGGTCATTTGAATCTGCGATGACCACGCCCACATCTCCGGTGCCAGCACCTGGTGGTCCACAGATGAGACCTTTAGGGGGTGCAGGACCACGTGGGCTGCTTCGGGGTCTGCCCGCTGACCGGCTGTGTAAATATCGAAGTACGTGGGCTTGGTGGCTACGTTTCCCAAGTGCTGCAGTCCCACACCACGGGCCTGAACCCGCGTGGCATCGCCCATGGCTTTGGAGACGTGGACCATGAAGGGACTCCTGTCGATGTCCTGGCCCGCAAACAGGACCTTCACCTGTGACGGGGGAAAACACAGTCAGAGTCCACAAAGTTTCTAAGTCGCCATCACCAGAAGCTCTGTGGGAGACCTCCAAGAGGTTCTGCAGGTCTTGGTTTTCTGAGCTTACTTTATGAAGACCCTCCACTTTGGGTTGGTAGACCACGGAGTAGGTTCTGTTCTTGTCGTTGTTGGGAATCACTCTGGCCTAAAACAAACACCTTGTGTCAGCACGAGCACCCTTGGACCAGCCCCACCGTGTTGTATGTCCCACCTCCTCCGTGTGACCCTCCATGTCCTCCACATAAACCAGAACCTCGCCCAGTCCAGCCTCTACTGTCTCCACCAGAAACTCTGCTGGCTTCAGAACCACGTTCCCCCGAGGTTCGATACCTTGGACCCAAGAGGTTGTTAGTAATAATTATAATAGCGAGGAGACACCAACACAGCTACGACCAAACATGTCGGTATTCCGATGTTGGTCCCACCCGGTCCAAAGGCTTTGGCTCTCTTTGGATGTAGGGTCTTGGCTCTCAAGGGGGCGCCGGGTTTCAGTTTGGCTTTAGGGAACTGAGACAGATAGGTCATGACCGAGTGCTCATCCACATTGGGGTCGACGATCTCCTCCGGAGCAATGACCTGCACACAAAGGGACACTTCCCAAAGTGAGGAAGGCCGACTTCCAAGATGCTCCAAAGGACAAAGGGAAAGGTAAGGCCACGTCACCTGAGGTACGCCCAGCCAGTCGTCCGCCTGCTGCATGGCCTCTCTGGCGTTCTCCACCGGCTGACTCGGATCCCAACTCTCCCAGTCTGGACAGAGACCTGAGGGCCGGTACCAGACCAGTCATTACCGGCACACACCAGTGGACGGATGAAGTCTATGGTTCTACCGGGGGCACAGTTGTCCACCAGAGCTCCCAGGGCCTTGCCGTCCCTCCAGTCCCGGTGGAAGTTGGTGATGGGCAGCTGGGGCACCTTGTTCTGGATCCAGCCCAGAAGACGTTGCTTGGGGGTCAGCTTCTTGGCGTCCTGGTCATCCTCATCTTCCCACATGGGCATGGAGATGGAGTAGTGAAGGATGAGGGTCCAGATCAGACCCAGGATCAGCTTCAGGTTCCCGTCCACGATGGCTTTGGAGTCTGGAGCGGAAGGAAGTTAGTGTAGGTCACGCCCCCTGCTTGTCACGTGACCAAGGACGTGACAGGAGGATGGGCGTGCAAGGACACGCGTGAACATAGCATGACCTTTGACCTCAAAACACCTCACAACTTTGGAGGGGGGCAATTTTTGTGGAGAAAATGTTTCAAAATAAAATACATTTTGTTCAATTCGTGTCACTAAATCAGGCCAGAGGACGCGTGTGTGCCAGCTGGATCTAGCCATACAGGATCTAGTGTCATACATGATCTAGTGTCATACATGATCTAGTGTCATACATGAACTAGTGTCATACAGGATCTAGTGTCATACACGATCTAGTGTCATACACGATCTAGTGTCATACATGATCAGTGTCAAATTTCCCCACTGAGGGACGAATAAAGGCATATCTTAATACAGGATCTAGTGTCATACATGATCTAGTGTCATACATGATCTAGTGTCATAAACGATCTAGTGTCATACACGATCTAGTGTCATACAGGATGTAGTGTCATACATGACCTAGTGTCATACATGATCTAGTGTCATACAGGATCTAGTGTCATACATGATCAGTGTCATACATGAACTAGTGTCATACAGGATCTAGTGTCATACAGGATCTAGTGTCATACACGATCTAGTGTCATACACGATCTAGTGTCATACAGGATCTAGTGTCATACACGATCTAGTATCATACACGATCTAGTGTCATACACGATCTAGTGTCATACACGATCTAGTGTCATACAGGATCTAGTGTCATACATGATCTAGTGTCATACATGATCTAGTGTCATACAGGATCTAGTGTCATACATGATCTAGTGTCATACAGGATCTAGTGTCATACAGGATCTAGTGTCATACAGGATCTAGTGTCATACAGGATCTAGTGTCATACAGGATCTAGTGTCATACACGATCTAGTGTCATACATGAACTAGTGTCATACATGATCTAGTGTCATACACGATCTAGTGTCATACAGGATCTAGTGTCATACATGATCTAGTGTCATACATGATCTAGTGTCATACATGATCTAGTGTCATACATGATTAGTGTCATACACGATCTAGTGTCATACAGGATCTAGTGTCATACATGATCTAGTGTCATACAGGATCTAGTGTCATACACGATCTAGTGTCATACACGATCTAGTGTCATACATGAACTAGTGTCATACACGATTTAGTGTCATACATGAACTAGTGTCATACACGATCTAGTGTCATACACGATCTAGTGTCATACAGGATCTAGTGTCATACATGATCTAGTGTCATACATGATTAGTGTCATACAGGATCTAGTGTCATACATGATCTAGTGTCATACAGGATCTAGTGTCATACATGAACTAGTGTCATACATGATCTAGTGTCATACATGATCTAGTGTCATACAGGATCTAGTGTCATACACGATCTAGTGTCATACAGGATCTAGTGTCATACATGATCTAGTGTCATACATGATTAGTGTCATACAGGATCTAGTGTCATACAGGATCTAGTGTCATACATGATCTAGTGTCATACAGGATCTAGTGTCATACACGATCTAGTGTCATACACGATCTAGTGTCATACAGGATCTAGTGTCATACATGATCTAGTGTCATACAGGATCTAGTGTCATACACGATCTAGTGTCATACACGATCTAGTGTCATACATGAACTAGTGTCATACACGATTTAGTGTCATACATGAACTAGTGTCATACATGATCTAGTGTCATACACGATCTAGTGTCATACAGGATCTAGTGTCATACATGATCTAGTGTCATACATGATTAGTGTCATACAGGATCTAGTGTCATACATGATCTAGTGTCATACAGGATCTAGTGTCATACATGATCTAGTGTCATACATGATCTAGTGTCATACATGAACTAGTGTCATACATGAACTAGTGTCATACATGATCTAGTGTCATACATGATCTAGTGTCATACATGAACTAGTGTCATACATGAACTAGTGTCATACATGATCTAGTGTCATACATGATCTAGTGTCATACAGGATCTAGTGTCATACACGATCTAGTGTCATACAGGATCTAGTGTCATACAGGATCTAGTGTCATACATGATCTAGTGTCATACATGATTAGTGTCATACAGGATCTAGTGTCATACATGATCTAGTGTCATACAGGATCTAGTGTCATACATGAACTAGTGTCATACATGAACTAGTGTCATACATGATCTAGTGTCATACATGATCTAGTGTCATACAGGATCTAGTGTCATACACGATCTAGTGTCATACAGGATGTAGTGTCATACATGATCTAGTGTCATACACGATCTAGTGTCATACAGGATCTAGTGTCATACATGATCTAGTGTCATACAGGATCTAGTGTCATACACGATCTAGTGTCATACAGGATCTAGTGTCATACATGAACTAGTGTCATACATGAACTAGTGTCATACATGATCTAGTGTCATACATGATCTAGTGTCATACAGGATCTAGTGTCATACACGATCTAGTGTCATACAGGATGTAGTGTCATACATGATCTAGTGTCATACATGTGAGTGGTCTCCATGTAGAAAGCCTGCCTCTATTTTGAGAGGGAAAACAGCTCAGCTGTCGCCCCGTCAATCAGAAAACACCCCACCCCCCACGCTACACCCTCTGAGGACCTTCCCCCCTCACCCCACACACATGGTAGCCCCGCCCAACAGAACGCCTCCATGTGCTGTCAATCATACGTGGACACGCCCCTGGTGTCAACGTTTGTTTTTCTTCCGTCAAGCGAGACGGGATCCTGTTGGGGTCTCAGAGGTCAGAGGTCAGTGATTGAGGCAGCTGATGGCATCAGCTGTTTGACAGCCCCTCCCAGTCCTCCCCCGTGCAGCCCCCCCCCAGTCCTCCCCCATGCAGGCCCCCCCCCCGTACCTGACAGGACTCACCTATGGACACGAGGCGGATGTGTTCGCGCTCCAGGAACTCCAGCGCCACCGACACGTTTTCCAGCTTCATCTGGCGGAAGTTGGGTCTGGCGTGGTACTTGCGGTACATGCTCCTCTGACTCAGGACCTCCAGGAGTCCAATCAGCTTGAGGCCATCACCCAGGTCCTTCTGCAGGTCCATGATGCGCTTGCTGACACATTTAAGGTGCTCGTTGCACCACCTGGTGAAGGTGTTCTGCTGGATCTTCTTCCAGGGAGCGTCCTCGGCCAGGTCCTTCTCAGTGGCCGGCATCTCCTCCTCTTCGACCTCGTCCTCCACCTCCTCCCGGACCACAAAGTTGAGGAGTTGCTGCCGCTCCATGTAGCCGCTCACCATGCGTGTCCTCGCTCACTGGCAGGAGCATCCACCGAGGCTCATGGGAAACTAAAACGTGGATGTTGGTGGCCAGCGTGATGAAGACCAGCGTCCACAAAGCCGGCCAGCGTCAGTGTGCAGGACTCCCTGGAATGTTCTTGCCAGACCATAATAACACCCGGCCTGATAGCCAGCCACCTGCTCATTGGATGAGGAGGGCGGCTGGGGGGAGGGGTCGGACCCCCCCCCTTCGCTCTCCACCCCCATGGCTCTGTCTATTTTTAGGGTTCACACAGCAGAGGGACACTTGGGCCCCCCCGGGTGCGTCATCAGTTGGCATTGACAATCTTCCTCCGTATCGTTCGGCGACACGTGATCAAGACCAAGACTAAGTAGTGTAGACTAAGTAGTCTAAGTAGTGTAGACTAAGTCGTGTAGACTAAGTAGACTAACTAAGTAGATGTTGATGTTTGTCCCGTGTAACGGCAGCAGTCCTAATCGGTAGCGTAAAGGTTCCTGGACTAACCTGATACCGGCTGACCCATGACCCACTGCCAGCAAGTCAAGGTAGCAACATGCTGGGAGCGGCCCAAGATGACATCACATCACTTCCTGTTACGTCCAGGCCATGTAGGCACCACTTGAAGCAAGATGGCTGCCCGAGTGAGACGGATGCTTACTCGGGCATCCGTCTCTCGAAAATGTCACCATGACCTCACATGGTCCTTTTTGGCCTTAAAGTCAGGCCTCATTTATGGCGGTCATTGTTCCACATGATATAACAGCCCTATAGTCACCTTACTCTCCTATTAGCCAACATGGTGGGCATTATAAGACAAACCAGCACCTATTAGACATAGAAACCCTGTTTAGGACTTTGTAAATACAGGTTGGAACATCAAGGAGCTCTTAAACATGTTCTTTCACTTTGGTGACTCCTTGTGGTGGCTAATGGAACTACACTAGGACACCTACATGGGCTGGATGGAGATTGCTTTGCTGTGGGACCCCTGAGCGGTGTACCAGGAAGGAGCGGTGTACCAGGAAGGAGCGGTGTACCAGGAAGGAGCGGTGTACCAGGAGGAGCGGTGTACCAGGAAGGAGCGGTGTACCAGGAAGGAGCGGTGTACCAGGAAGGAGCGGTGTACCAGGAGGAGCGGTGTACCAGGAAGGAGCGGTGTACCAGGAAGGAGCGGTGTACCAGGAAGGAGCGGTGTACCAGGAAGGAGCGGTGTACCAGGAAGGAGCGGTGTACCAGGAAGGAGCGGTGTACCAGGAGGAGCGGTGTACCAGGAAGGAGCGGTGTACCAGGAAGGAGCGGTGTACCAGGAAGGAGCGGTTTACCAGGAGGAGCGGTGTACCAGGAGGAGCGGTGTACCAGGAAGGAGCGGTGTACCAGGAAGGAGCGGTGCACCAGGAAGGAGCGGTGCACCAGGAAGGAGCGGTGCACCAGGAGGAGCGGTGTACCAGGAGGAGCGGAACAGATGCTACCATGAGTTTTGCTAGAAGCCATATGAAGCCGTGGTGTTTTATCTGCCAAATGCTAACATTTGGAGTCCGAAGACCAGAAGCAGACACGAGTGTGCAGTATTGTCCACTGGCCACTAGGTGTCACTAACGTTACATTAGCCACCGGTAGAAGTCATACATGATCTAGTCACTAGATCAACACCTACCTTGTTCCTCCCATAGACTTATTGATGCACGTGTGAGGTCGTGGTGACATTTTGGAACATTTTTGGTTAGTGGTGTGCCACAAGATTTTTCCAATGTAAAAAACGTGCCGTGGCTCAAAAAAGGTTGAAAAACACTAGATCACTATGATCTAGTGTCATACACGAGGTCAAGCACGCGTGAGAACGTAGCTATCTGATGGCCTTCTGACGTTTTCCTCCATTAAAGGGGAGATCTAGAAGGGTCATGAGGGTCGTCATGAGGGTCGTCATGAGGGTCGTCATGAGGGTCGTCATGAGGGTCGCTGTGGAGTGACCAAAAAGTCTTGCTGCCCTTCCACCATGCTCGTATGAGAACATGTTGACCTTTTCATTCATGTCCTGGTTTTATTCACCGCATCTTCAGGACCGGACCCCGCTGTAGGATTCCTGATGCTGCTCTTGGTGTCCCTCACATGGCCCCCCCGGGGGTAAATAAGCGTGGCGTGGACCTGAGGCTAGCATGCCAGTGAGTTAGCGTTGGGCTCCAGGGTTGGTCTTTTATTGCTGGACGAAAGGCACCATGAAAAGGTCCATTCAGGGTCTTGAGTCGTATGTACATTTATTTCCTCTTCATTATCTAACATGGCCGCCACCTTCACCGCATGACCTCTGACCTCGTCTTCAGGAAATTCAGTATTTGAACACTTTTATCATGAACGGAATCCCGTGGTCATTTCTGTCTTTCTCATCGATGGCTGAGGTCAGAGGTCATCTGCCCGTGCTAACATAGCCACTAGCTAGCGTCCAGAATAAAGCAGCAGTTAAAGTGGCTTTTTGTGGTCTATGCTAACGCTAATGCTAACAACATCCACATCAGGCCGGAACATTCTGGAGAGCGGGAAGCTTGCTTTGTTTCTACGGCGACACGCTGAGGAGCTCCTGCCGACGCCGCATGACCTCCACAAAGTGGGCGTGGTCAGCCGCCGCCTGGGGAGGAAGCGCGAGAGGCTGCAGTTTGAAAGCAGAAAAGTCAAGAAGAAGGCGAGAAGGAAGGAAGGAAGGAAGGAAGGGAGGGAGGTCATGTGGAGGTCAGTGGGTGCTGCCTTCATCAAAAGACTCCACCCCCGAGTCACATGTGCTGGCTGCCAGGAGCTCCTGCCGCCTCCTCATGATCTCCTGGAGCTCCGAGCCGGAACTCCTCTGAGGAAGAGGAAGGAGACCATTAGAGAGCTGCCTCCGTGAGAAACATGCTAACGCTAACGCTAACGCTAATGCTAATGCAAGGCAGTGACACACATGCCCCGCCCCTAAAAGGCCTCATGTAAAGCAGCAGCGGTGTCGTGGATCCAGGAAGCGATGGCCGCCGCCGCTGCCGCCATCTGGTTACAGAAAGGTGACACCGCCCACTAGTCAGGGTGCATGCTGGGTAAAACCCCCACAAAGACCCCCATGACACCCGTCGATGGCGTGATCCTCAGCGTGTCATGAGATCTCTGCTGAACGGTTCCAAGCGGATCCATACTAGCTAAGCTAAGCTAAGCTAGCGCACACAGGAAGTGGGAGCGCTTTGGAGAGGCTGGTTCACCGGGGGGGCGTTCCGGTTTCTACCTAGCAACAGCTCAAGGAGATACCTGATTGGCTGAAGGAGAAGATCACTGGAGGCTCAGAAGAAGACCTGCGGGTGGGAAGACATGACACACACGTGGCCACAGTCGCCACACAACGCACGCGTCACGGCAGCCGCCACGCGTCACGGCAGCCGCCACGCGTCACGGCAGCCGCCACGCGTCACGGCAGCCGCCACGCGTCACGGCAGCCGCCACGCGTCACGGCAGCCGCCACGCGTCACGGCAGCCGCCACGCGTCACGGCAGCCGCCACGCGTCACGGCAGCCGCCACGCGTCACGGCAGCCGCCACGCGTCACGGCAGCCGCCACGCGTCACGGCAGCTGCCACGCGTCACGGCAGCCGCCACGCGTCGGGAGTGGCAAGCTCGGCTAACGGCTCACGGCTAACGTGTCCTGGCATGACCACACCCACCTCCAGCGCCGCCTTCTGCACGGTGACCTGGCTGTAGACTCGAGCGCCGTCGTCGGGACAGACGGTCTTCAGCTCGTCCTTGTTGAGGGAGAAGAGCTGCGCCCCCGTCAGCACGCCCAGGCTGGTGATGGTACTGCGGGGGGGGGGCGCCATCATCAGGCCCATGACAGAAGTGCGTGTCGTGTCAGGACGTCCCACTCACACTGCACTGAAGCCTTTGGCCTCCAGCCAGCCGCGCACGTCGTCGGGCGACGACTCGTACGTGATGCTGACCCCGGGAGGCTCGGCGCCGCCACGGCGGAAGGGGACGGGAAGCTTCTTCTGAGCGCTGCGGCCGAGCGTGAGTCTGTGCAGGAGCTCGTCCTGGACCTCCTCCATGTTGGACTTCCTTCCTGCAGAGAGCACACGGCTGCCGTCATCGTCTGGTTGGCCGGGCCGACTGTCAATCAACTTTTCTCACGGTTGGCAAGGACGCTTTTGATGTCCGACTCAGCCCCGCCCCCCGCCTCGCTGGATGCCGTGCTGGCGGCGGCAGGCTTGGTGGTCTCCATGGCTGGAGGGGGGAGCGGGGGTGTGGGGAGCCTGGCGGGGGCCGGAGGTGGCGGCGTGGGGACCGGGGGCATGGGCGTGGCGGCAGGCTTGCTGGGCCGGTGGTCCGTCCTGGTGGTCTGCTTCTGGGGGCGGGGGGAGGGAGAAAGAGCTGGCTAGCGATGACCAGAGAAGACAAAGTCCAAGGTGACCCTGAAGGCATCGTTTACCTCGTTAAGCTCGCCCAGTAATTGCTGCCCACGGGGAACAAAACAAAAGACAAGTTTGGTGGGCGGCCGTTAGCGTCTCTGCTAGCAAACACACGCACACACAGCCTAGCCTAGCTTAACTTAGCCTAGCGTTTAGCACAGCACAGCTAGCCAAAGCCCCGCCCCTGCCTCCGCCCTACCTTGAACATCTCAAACTCCTTCCTCGGCATCATGAGCTTGACGTCAGGAATAAAAAGCGCAGTTGAGTGGAGGTGTGACGCATGAGGTCATGTGACCCGAGGGACACGCACCTGGATGGTGTGGCTGTAGACCGGCTCGCCCCGCCCCGTCACGTCCACCGCCTTGGTCACCTCCACGATGTTGTTTGGCACGTAGCCCACCGAGCCGTCGCCGTTCCGCACCTTCCACCACTGCTTCCTGTCGTCCAGGACCTGGCGCCCCAATTGACACGCTCAGATGTCACGTGACTACCCGGGGCGGCGGTGTGGAGTGGGGCGGGGCTTACCTCCACCACCTCATCCTTAAGAACCGACAGCTCCGTGTTGTTTCTCCCCACAAAGTCGTACTTGGATTTGGCAAACAGTTTGCTTTGGTTCGTCCCGGCGGGGCCTAAACCTCTGAGGGGACAGGGGGAGGACAGGGGGAGGACAGGGGGAGGACAGGAGGAGGACAGGGGGACAGGAGGAGGACAGGGGGACATGAGGAGGACAGGGGGACAGGAGGAGGACAGGAGGAGGACAGGGGGACATGAGGAGGACAGGGGGACAGGAGGAGGACAGGAGGAGGACAGGGGGACATGAGGAGGACAGGGGGACAGGAGGAGGACAGGAGGAGGACAGGGGGACAGGAGGAGGACAGGGGGACAGGAGGAGGACAGGAGGCTTTGAGTCCCGAAAGAGTAAAGAACCGGGGGGGGGGTAACTCTGTTACCCGTCAGCATGGCGGCCGAAGGCTTGATGGAACGCCGCCACAGCCGAGCGGTCCAGGAGCTGTGTGCGCTGGTGGGCGGAGCTAATTGAGGCATACCTGTCCGCAGCCAGCTGGAAGACAAAATGGCTGCTGAGCCCCAGGAAGTTGTGTCACCTAGCCAATGAGGGCGGCGACCTCTCACCTCCTCCGGTAGTTGGCCGTTGGCCACGCCCTCCGCCAGGGCGGGCGGCTGCCAGCCGTCGACAAAGGTGAGAGTGCAGGGCGGGAAGAGGTGGTCCCGGGGCCACTCCAACCTGTCACACGCTTACATGACTTCCTACGCCGCTTCCCATCGGATGCTGGCGTTCTCACCTGCACTTGGTCCAGCCGTCTCCCAGTGTCACCCACAGGTGGCGCTCCTCCGCTGTCCCCGAGGCGTGCAGGAAGTCGATGGCCTCTCTGGTCAGGAGAGGAACCACAACGCTGCGGGCCAGATCCACACCGCCGGACGCCTGGATCACCTGCGAGACGAGGGGGCGGAGCCGTCTTACTCCTACTTTTTCATCATCATCACTTCTTCATCGTGTCACAAAGGGGGCGGACCATCCGGAGGGGTGTGAACAGGAAGTGAAGCAGCTCATCAGCGCTCGGGTTCTGGATGTGAACTCTCAGTTTTCCCTATGGACGAGAGACAAGCAGCAGTCAGACATCTTTGCTTGTCGTCATGGTTTCCATGACGACAGAGCTCACCAGCTGGTTGAAGGCATGCTTGAACTTCTGCAGGCAGTCCACAAAGTCCTCCTGGCCAGGAGGTCTGGAGCGCAGTGTCAGGACGCCCTCTGGTGGACACCCACGCTAGCATTTATACGGTTGGCCGCTCACACAGGAAGTACTCACACGCAAGCAGGAAGCACTCGCACGCAAGCAGGAAGCGGTCGCACGCATGCAGGAAGCGGTCGCACGCAGACAGGAAGCGGTCGCACGCATGCAGGAAGCGGTCGCACGCAAGCAGGAAGCGGTCGCACGCAAGCAGGAAGCGGTCGCACGCAAGCAGGAAGCGGTCGCACGCAAGCAGGAAGCGGTCGCACGCAGGCAGAAAGCGGTCGCACGCAGGCAGAAAGCGGTCGCACGCAGACAGGAAGCGGTCGCACGCAGACAGGAAGCGGTCGCACGCAGACAGGAAGCGGTCGCACGTAGACAGGAAGCGGTCGCACGTAGACAGGAAGCGGTCGCACGTAGACAGGAAGCGGTCGCACGTAGACAGGAAGCGGTCGCACGTAGACAGGAAGCGGTCGCACTCATGCAGGAAGCGGTCGCACTCATGCAGGAAGCGGTCGCACTCATGCAGGAAGCGGTCGCACTCATGCAGGAAGCGGTCGCACGCAAGCAGGAAGCGGTCGCACGCAAGCAGGAAGCGCTCACCTCCCGGACTTTTCTTCTTGCCCTTCTTGGCCTTCTTCCTCTTGGCCAGCTCACCGAAGGCCTCCGCTGCTTTCTGCAGTTTAGTGATGAACAACTCGATGTCGTCCAGGATGTGGTTGAGGATTTGCTGCCAACAAATTCCATCCCAATATTTAGAATATTGACTAAGAAGATCATAGGTTGTATCTTATTCATATTGACATAGAACATATGTGATATTGAATTGCGACCATATATATGATCACGTATATTATCATTCATTATTATCATATATATGATATCATTCACATATGATGAATATTGACACGTATCAATGACTATTTTCTCCACCGGTGACCTTTGACTTTCCACGACATCTTCTCACCACGTCTCGGTCCACAACGGCGGCCGTCACTTGGGCAGGTCCATCGTCGTCATCGGCTCGCCATGGCTCATCTGTTTGCGCACATGTGCGGACGTCACTTCCTGTTTGCTCAGCGGGTCACAGGTCAGCCGTGACGTCACTCACCGTCTCGCCGCCGATCGGACCACAACTCTTGGTCGGCCGGAGGTTCTGGGGCGGGAGCGGCGGGAGGCGGCGGGATGTCCCCGTCGCTCTTCAGGATCATCCTGCACACCGACGTCATCCCGTCAGACGATCAGACCAGGGCGGCCTTTGATTGACGGGTGTCATTCACCTGAGGACGTCGGGTCGTTTCTTCACTTTGCCTCCTTTGGCGTCCACCATGGCACTCTCGATGTCGGCGTGGATCAGGTTGGCCTGAGCCGAGACACATGCATCAAGCCGCCGTGGGCGTGGGCGTGGGCGTGGGCGTGGGCGTGGCCCCCTGCTGGCACGTGCTCACCTTGATGTGGTCGCACTGGAACAGGTGCAGGTCGGCCTTGGTCTGACCCGAGTCCTTGCACACCAGCGCCAAGATGGAGTCGTAGCTGCACGCGCTCATGACGGCCTGGCAGTGCTGCACCGAGCTCACGGGGAAGTGCTCCAGCTCGCTCTGAAAGAGGAAGCTGCTGAGCACTTCCTGGAATACGGAGATGACGACGGCGAGCGGCGTCACCTTGCTCTCGTGGTCCACCAGGCTGACGCTCTTCTCGTCCACCTGCAGCAACATCTCCTGCGTCCAGATCTTCCCTTTGGCGTCCAGCAGACGCAGACGCCGCACGCCGTCCTCCACCGTGATCATCCCGTCTTTGCGGTCCAACACAAATGTGCTCAGGTGCTGCGCACATACGCCATGATGATGGTGATGATGGTGATGATGATGATGCACAGCAATGAAGCCATGAGGCGTTACCTCCACGTGGTACTGAGACGTGTCCGTCAGACTGTTGATGCTGGTTCTGGTCCACACTTGTCTCGGTTCTAGAAGAACACAAACACCACAACATTCATCCTGGACCCGACCCCGTCAGAACCTTCACCTACACCAAGAGCTCACTTTGGCTTCTCCTTTTCTCCTTAGAAGACGAGTGCAGGAAATAGACGTCATCTGTTCCTGTCGGCAAAGGAAGCGGCCAATCAGGTGAGGGCGTCGCCAGCCAAGCAACTGCTACGTGTCAATCATCATCAATCCATAATCCATACCGATACAAATAACTCACCGTACACAGCTTTGGCACTGGACTTAGCTTTAGCATCAGGAGCGTCATGGCCGCTGGGACACACAAACGTTACATATCATACGTCATATACCTCATACCTCATGTATACTGGCATATGTACTATTCATGTAGTATATAGCATATATACTGTTCATATACAGTAAAGTCTCGTTATATCGATATTCTCGGGAGTCGGAAAAAATACAGATATAACCGGACTATCCATATATCCGATCCTGCGCCAAACTGCATTAAAAGTGGGCAATGATGCACTCGACTTTGTTGTATAGTATAGAACAATGTTCTATACTATACAACAATGTTCTATAGTATAGAACATAGAACATTGTTGTATAGTATAGAACATTGTTCTATACTATACAACAATGTTCTGTAGTATAGAACATAGAACAATGTTGTATAGTATAGAACAATGTTGTATAGTATAGAACAATGTTGTATAGAATAGAACAATGTTGTATAGAATAGAACAATGTTGTATAGTATAGAACAATGTTGTATAGTATGTTCTTTTTTGGTATTGAAATCCTTAAGCAAAGATTGATTTAAGCTGCTTTTGTATCGATATAAGCAGACCAAATTGGCTGGCGGGAGATGAAAAGGGCATCGTAGTAACCGGATTATCATAATAACCGGGTATCGTACTAACGGAACTAATTATATCATAAAAGACTAGAAATTTGCCGGGAAATGAAAATAGTATCGTAATAAGTAGTAATTCGTTATAACCGATATCGATATAACGAGACTTTACTGTATGTATACATCATATATAATGGCATATGTACTATTCATGTAGTATATATCATATATACTGTTCATATATGTATTTATCATATATACTGTTCATAGTATATACTGTTCATGTATGTATACATCATATACATGGCCGGCGGCAAGTTGCATCTTCTGTGAGGAGTAGCACCACGGCAGCCTGGAAACAGCCGTCACATGACCTGAGAACATAGATTGTTCATCATCATGGTCTAGGGGGAGGATCCAAAAGCTAAATCGTTAATCGTTGCCAGCAGTGGTCAACAATCAGTGACAAGGAGAGACCATGACCCCGAGTACGTGTCCTGCACCACTTGGACATGGTTCTCCGTCACTCCAGACTTCCTCATGCAATACCACGGTTCCTCTCCTGCACCCGTCCTAGGCTTTGTCCACAATGCGGCTCCCTCTGACCTTCTGGGCTCTGCACATCACCCTTGTTCTTAAAAATGGCCACCAACGCACTTCTCCTCCATTGCTGAGGTATCTTCTCACCACCTAAGAACCTATTGAACAACCTTGACCACCCTGACCTGCTGCACGTCCTTCCCACCTCCATCTCTCTGCCTTGCCGACCTGTGGAGATCCATCTCTCCCTCCTTAACGTTCCAAGCTAGCGTACAGGTCATCATAGACCTCTCGTTGGCCGTCGCCTCCTCGACTTTCACCTTAGCCTTCATCTCGCTGTTCTCCTGTCTGCTCTCTTCAGTCCTCTCCATGTCCCACTTCTTCTTAGCTAACCTTTTTGGCCGTATACGCTCCTGCACCTCCTCATTCCACATGACACACCAAGTACTCTCCTGGTTGTCTGGAAGCACCTCCTGACCATCCAGGGCCTGCCTCAACTCCTGCCTAAATGTCCTGCAACACTCTTCTTGTTTCAGCTTCCACCATTTGGTCCTCTTGGTCTTCCTTCTACCCTCCACCATCTCTACACTTTCTATCTGCTACACTTTCACCTCCCACTGATCTCCTTAGGATCACAGCGTCTACACCAGATGTAGTCTACCCGTGGACTCTTACGGGTCACCCTATGTTCCTCTCTCTTCTGGAGGAACGTATTGACTACAGACATTTCCATCCTTCTGGCAAAGTCCACCACCATCTGTCCTTCTACGTTCCTCTCCTGAATACCAAACCTGCCATCACCTCCTCATCATCGCTACTTCCTGCACCAACACGTCCATCCAAGTCCGCCCCAGTGACAACTCTTTCCTTCCAGGGATGCTCTGCATCGCTCCGTGAAGGTCCTTTGTCCTCCAACTCCCATCCTGCTTGTGGGACATACCCGCTAGCAACATCAACATCACCTTCGCTTTCAAAACACATCCTTTGCTGAGGTCTTAACGGTGGAGGTCTCGCTGCCGGATGAGGTCTTGATGCTACTTGAAGTCTAGCTGGTGTTTGACTTCTGGCAGCTTGGCTTTGTTTAGGCCAACAGCAAAGCCTGGCAAAGTTAGCATGCTAACAATTAGCACAACAGAGAATGTAAACACGGCTCATTTAGGTCGCGTGCTAGCATTGCCTTGTCGTGTCTGTCAAAAGGAAGCGGAAGAAGAATCCCGAGAAAATAAAAGTGGTTGAAGACTGACTTGCTGTAGGAGCCAAAGATGGCGGAGGCGAAGGCTGGCGTTTCGTAGTCGTTCATCTTCTTCTTCCTGACGAGCTGAGCACAGACACGGGAGATGGTTAAGTGTGCAGCACACGCTAGCGTCCTCATGCTACGCTAACCCAAGACAAGAGGACTTTTCCCACGCCTGTCTGTACTTCATCTCTTATTCTGTATCCATGGCAACACCCTGCAAGACCACCATCAGGGACAAACTAGCCCACATTCGTATTCTTCGCCATTCACGCCACCGACGCGCTTCCTCTTGCCTCAGTTTCAGCCGGCACGTCAGACAGGAAGTGAAGGACAGCTTGCGTATGGCTGTGAAGTTATATCGCTGTTACCACGGCGACGCCTCACAGCTCAGCAAACACAGCCTTGGGCCGTCGCCACGGCAACTGACACCTCAGTGTGAATTCAGTGATGACGTGCACGCACACACGTTCACAATAAAAGTACAGTGTGGGACCTGTGACTGACAGCTCATCTGCCCCGCCCCCTAGGCAAGATAAACAGTGAAGATGATGATGGAATCTCTCTTCATCATCTACTTCATGCCCCTCCCATACCTACACACACACACACACAAAGTAAAGCAGATAAGAAGATTTGCACACACACACACACACACACACACACACACACACACTGTCCTTCAAAGAAAAGAGCAGGAAGTGAGGATGTCATCGAGTTAAAATGGGCTAGTTAGCGCTAGTTAGCATGCGAAGCTAATATGACGCATCACGTCAGGATGTTAGCACGCTTGCTAGCATGCTATGTTTGGCATCTGGACGTCACCATGACAACGGCCGGCACGTAAGGTTCGATGTCGGCACAAGCTCACTGACCTTCTGGCCCGGCGAGGCTTCAGGCGCTCAGCTGATGTTGGCGGTGGGTGGGGTCACCAAAGGTCACATGGAGCGTGTGAACGTGGTCAGGTGAAACTGAGAGAAATCCTCCTTCATGGAGGACCTCCAGGATTTACCGCTTAATCTCCTAATTACAACCCGCCGGGGCGGGGCCGGAGGCGGGGCCAGTGCTGATTTAAAGAAGCTTAGCAAAAGTTAGCGATGGCGCTACTCTGTCCCAGGAAGTAAAAGGTGGCTTTAATGTCCCGGCTAATGATTAACATCAAAGATGGTGAACTTTACACACGGAAACATCCAGAACAAACATGGAGAGCAGATAACAGACAGCAAACTCGTTACCCAAAATGCACTCATGTTAGCAAGGGGCGCCCCCTGTGGCCACGCCGCTACACTACACCCTCACGCTGGAACCTAACTCGAACAGGTGTCCCCTTTCCATCCCATAATTTACACCAGCAGGGGCAGGCAGGTGGAGTTACGTCACCGCTGGTCGCCACGGTAACAGGCATGCCAGCAACACAACAAAGCTAGCCCGCTAGTAGCGTCCAGCTAGCCGAGCTTCGACCTCCGGGTCTAGAAGCTTCCAAGATGACCACGTGCCATCATCGCTTACAGATGACGTCACGGGTTCGACTTTTCATTTCCGTCAACAATAAGAGTGCTAATTCAATAGGAAGAGCACCAATTAAACAATAAAAGTGATAATTGAACAAGATGAGCGCTAATTTAGGGTTCTAATCTCAGGCGCGGCAGGCAGTACCGGTACCGGGCTGCCACACACCTGCTGGGGGAGATAAGCAGGCTTTTATTGTCATTCCAAAATCCTGATGGGGACCCAAACGCCGTTAGAGATTATTCCAGACTGCGTCGGTGACGTCATCCAAAGGCAACACTTTGATTTACTGCCAGTTAGGGTTCGTCCTTTGAAACCAGCTGCCATATATTTGATAGAAATTTCATCTAATAACTCCTCCCACCCCACCCAGGGTGCTCAGCGGGGCTCCGGCCGCTCCAAGACACTCACCTGCGGCTGCAGCTTCACGCGAGTGGCCGCTGCTCAGACATGGCACCGAGACGCCGCCTTCGCTCCTTCCTGACGTCCGACCAAAAAGTCTCTGGTTCGGCTGCCCGATGAGGCTGCCCGGCTCGGTTCTCCGCACCACAACCACCGAGCTGCGGAACTTCGACTGATTCAACTCCGGTAGGATTTGTTCCCGATCGTGGACTGACAGGCAGCAGAAGCCCTTAAGTGGTGCTCGGTGGGGGCTTTATCCCCGAGTGTGGACTGACAGGCGCTGCCAGCTACAGGCTAGAAAGTTAGCAAACAGCAGATAGAAGTAGAGGACAAGTAAAAGAAAATGTCATCAAAGTACATTCCGCTAACAGTCTTCTTGTTTATGTACGACCACCTCACACCTTTAATCACATACATCTTCATCATCATCCTCATCATCATCATACAGCCAGGAGGCGGCGCTACACGGCAATGACAAGCTAAAGGCGGAGCTCCCGTCAGGACACCTGGATGAGCTCCAAGCTTCCAGAAAAACTGGAGCGACCTCCGAGTTGCGCCACGTCGTCCCGGGAGCGTCTGTCCGTGAGGCCGTCTCCGAAGTCCATCTGACAGCTTCGTCTCTTCAGCTGCTTCTCGAAGCTGCTCTCTTCGTGCCAGCTCCTGCGCAAGTCGCCGCCGTCTCGTGCTCGCGGGCGCCCACGCCGCCGCACCGCCTCCGGCCCGTGGCCGCAGCCGAGCGCCGCTAAGCCGCCCCCGGTGAAGATGGCCGAGGAGAGGTACCAGGCTCCTGCCCGGGAGGACCGAGACGACGCCGTGACGGGCCCCAGCAGGATGTCTGAGTGCCACCCTTTCAGGGTGCTGCTGGGGCCCGCTCTGGCCAGGTGCTGCTGGCTCTGCGACAGTCCGAACAGGAAGTTGGCGTCGTCTGTCGAGGGCGCGGCCCGCTGCATCTCATATGTGTGGTCCTTGTCTGGACTTTGCTCCGAGACCTCCTCCACGGGAGAGAAGTGACGCGCTTTGGCGGTGGCGCCGCCCACGCCCGGCTCGCCGTGCGCCTTGATGTCCAAAGAGAAGGAGCGCTTCAGGCGGGCGCCATCCTCGGTGGCGAGCTGCAGACCGCCCAGGGTCTGAGCCAGCAGACGCTCCTCAGGAGGCAGCATGAGGGGCTCCAGCAGAGCCCCCCTGCTGACATCACGGTCCAGAGGCGGGTTCGGCGGGACGGGCTGCCGTTGTGTGGCGTGAGGGCTCTTGATCCTCTTCTCAAAGTCCAGCAGCTGACCCAGGAAGTTGAAGTTAGGAGAGATGGTCGGCCTCTTCTCCTTGACGAACCTGCAGACCACACCAGGGGGTCAGAACCGGGTCGCACGAGAGAGAGAGAGAGAGAGAGCGAGTGAGACGGCGTCCTGGAGTGACCTGTACGCCTCGTCCAGAGACATGTCCATCCTCTTCATGATGTAGGCGATGGCGATGGTGGCCGAGCGGGAGATTCCCGCCAGGCAGTGAACGAGAACGCAGGAGTTGGAGGCTTTGGCCTTCTCTGCAACGCACACACATCACATGACGCACATCACATGACACACGTCACGGGTGGGGCAGCTGACCTATGAACTCAACAGATCTGTCCAACCATGGCAGGATCTTCTCACAGAAACTGTCGTTGACGGGGACCCGCAGGAAGTGAGACTCTGGAATGAAGTCGGGTTTGGGACACGTGTTGCTGGCGTTGAGCACGTACGCGATGGCGTTCTGCTGCATGACATCCTGTGACATCATCATCATCATCATCATCATCGTCGTTGCCTTGAAGGACTCGTGCGTGCGTGCGTGTGTGTGTGCGTACCTGGTTGAGGACGTCCCGCTGGCAGCCCAGGTACAGGTGGGGCAGGATGCGCGTGGGACCCGTGTTGGCCACAAGCAGGCACGGTGGGGACACGCACGACGGAACCGCCGCCACCTTGCCCTCACACAGACCCGGAAACTGGCGGGAAAACTCTGAGAAACCACCTGACGCACAGGAAACTGTCACCATACTTTTATTTTGATACAGGAAGTTATCACCTCATACTCATGGCTCATGACTAGAGCGGGGGTAAGTAGACTAGAGCGGGGGTAAGTAGACTAGAGCGGGGGTAAGTAGACTAGAGTGCGGGTAAGTAGACTAGAGCGGGGGTAAGTAGACTAGAGCGGGGGTAAGTAGACTAGAGCGGGAGTAAGTAGACTAGAGCGGGAGTAAGTAGACTAGAGCGGGGGTAAGTAGACTAGAGCGGGGGTAAGTAGACTAGAGCGGGGGTAAGTAGACTAGAGCGGGGGTAAGTAGACTAGAGCGGGGGTAAGTAGACTAGAGCGGGGGTAAGTAGACTAGAGCGGGGGTAAGTAGACTAGAGTGCGGGTAAGTAGACTAGAGTGGGGGTAAGTAGACTAGAGCGGGGGTAAGTAGACTAGAGTGCGGGTAAGTAGACTAGAGTGCGGGTAAGTAGACTAGAGCGGGGGTAAGTAGACTAGAGCGGGGGTAAGTAGACTAGAGCGGGGGTAAGTAGACTAGAGCGGGGGTAAGTAGACTAGAGCGCGGGTAAGTAGACTAGAGCGGGGGTAAGTAGACTAGAGCGGGGGTAAGTAGACTAGAGCGGGGGTAAGTAGACTAGAGCGGGGGTAAGTAGACTAGAGCGGGGGTAAGTAGACTAGAGCGGGGGTAAGTAGACTAGAGCGGGGGTAAGTAGACTAGAGCGGGGGTAAGTAGACTAGAGCGGGGGTAAGTAGACTAGAGTGCGGGTAAGTAGACTAGAGTGCGGGTAAGTAGACTAGAGTGGGGGTAAGTAGACTAGAGTGGGGGTAAGTAGACTAGAGTGGGGGTAAGTAGACTAGAGTGCGGGTAAGTAGACTAGAGCGGGGGTAAGTAGACTAGAGCGGGGGTAAGTAGACTAGAGTGCGGGTAAGTAGACTAGAGTGCGGGTAAGTAGACTAGAGCGGGGGTAAGTAGACTAGAGCGGGGGTAAGTAGACTAGAGCGGGGGTAAGTAGACTAGAGCGGGGGTAAGTAGACTAGAGCGGGGGTAAGTAGACTAGAGCGGGGGTAAGTAGACTAGAGCGGGGGTAAGTAGACTAGAGCGGGGGTAAGTAGACTAGAGCGGGGGTAAGTAGACTAGAGCGGGGGTAAGTAGACTAGAGCGGGGGTAAGTAGACTAGAGCGGGGGTAAGTAGACTAGAGCGGGGGTAAGTAGACTAGAGCGGGGGTAAGTAGACTAGAGCGGGGGTAAGTAGACTAGAGCGGGGGTAAGTAGACTAGAGCGGGTGTAGTGGGCTTCAGCGTGACAGTAACTCCACAAACGCGTACTAAAGTCCAGGCGTGAGTACGCAAGTGTGATGTCACCACGGCGTGCCGCCGACACGCACTCACCTTCCAGCAGGTGCACGGACGGAAAGTTGCGCTCCAGTTTGAGCAGCAGCACGCCGACGAAGCCATCGGAGCCCAGAGAGGACGGGTCTGAAGAACTGTGGTCATAGACCACCACCTCGTGGTGGGCCTGCAGCTCCAACTGAGCACACGAAGCACACGTGAGCGCCGGCAGGAAATAAGGCGTGCGTAGCAGGAAGTGCGTGGGGTTCTGACCTTGTTGCTGGCCGAGTGCTGGATGAGTTCTGCGATGTGGACTTTGTCCTGCAGGAGCCTCCTTTTCATCAGTTTGGAACAGTTGACGTTGACGGCCTCCAGGATGTGGGAGGTGTTGTAGTCCACAAACGGCCTGCTGTCGATCAGAACCACGCGGTCCAGACCCCCCTCCAGCAGCGCCACCAGAGCCTCCGCCCCGATGGGCCTCACGTTGCCGGGCCTGAGCATGCCCGCCGCTCCCCCTGGTCGTCCTGCTGGTCCACGCCACGCGGCGAAGGCCTCACGGGGAGACCATTTTCATGGAAGCCGATGTCATCATCCCGATGGCGTCTGCACCTCAAGCCCCTCCCCTTCCCCCCAGCGGAAGGGCGCCACCGTCCTCAGAACCGCCTGGAACGTGTCGGAGGGGGATCCTTCGCTCAGCAGAAGGCGGGACAAGAGTCAGGAAGTGATGACATCACGGCGGTGCAGACACGTCGTCACTGTGGGAGTGAAAGAGTCAGTGAGGCCTTGCCATCACATCAATGTAATACTCCATCTCAGGCTCCTCCCACTGCCAGGTAAACCCCGCCCCCACATGACATCAGGACTTTGACCGCAGCCTGATTCAAGTGGCTCAGAGGGGGCGGGGCTTTGCCGGTGGCCAATCAGCGCGCAGGATGACAACACGTTAAAAGGGAAGGTCATTTGCTCAATTTCAATGAATGATCGCCGTCAAATGTGAACTTACAGTAAACACAAATAAGCTAGCAGCGTCGGGCAGACGGCTAACTGGCGTGGCTAACTAGTAGCTAACTAGCAGGCCCGAAGGGCTGTGACGTCAGCAGCACGTCCTGCTCGTTACTTCGGTGTTCGGGTGACGAAGACTTGACTTCCTTGGACGACGAGCTTGTTGTCGACTCACCCTTCGAAAGTTCGACGTCAAACTCCCAAAGCTCGCAGACGGGTCGGGTGGTGCGACAAGTCGGACTCCGGGTGCGCCGACGACGCGAAGGCGAGAAAGTGGAAGTCCGAGAGAAAGTCTCTGCTACAGATGAGGTCACGGCCGTGAAAAATAAAAGCATTACGTTATCCGGGGGAGCCTCGGCGTCTTAAAGGCGCAGGCACCTAATAAACGTGACCGTCCATCGCAACACTCACTCCTCCGTGGATCACAGGCGTACACGGGAAGGAAGAAATGGCAGCTATAAAGGGAACTATTGATACAACAGTTAACTGTTAGGAAGAAAAATGTGGGGTTTTTTTATTAGCACGCACGGTTAGCTTGGCGTGGTTGTTAGCATCGTCATACAGAATGTGTACATATGTTGATGAAACATTGTAATTAGCTCATTTTTGTATGCCAGGGAAGGTACAAACATTGTATTTAGCTCAGCGAAGGTACTTTACTCGTTTATTCTTAGTTGACTAGTTTTTTGTCCATATTTCGTTTGTCAATAAAGTTGTGTCAAAGGAGGCGTGGTCAGCGACGCAGAGCGGAAAAGACGGTGATGTAAACATCCAAACAACAAATGGTGTCGAGCAGCTGACATCTTTGCGCCTTCTTCTCGTCCTTCATCCGCCGGGCCGAGCTTGCTAGCCGTGCGAGGCTAACGCGAGCGAGCCGCTAGCGAGCCGCTAGCGAGCCGCTAGCATACGGCAACATGGAGGAAAACAAGGTGAGCATCCGTTCGCGTCCTCACTCCAGCTGTTGTTAGCACGATGCTAGCGGCGCTCTGTCTGTGGTCATCGTCATCAGATGGTGGCCGGCAAAGTGAAGAAACCCGGGAAACGCGGCCGCAAGCCCGCCAAGATCGACCTGAAGGCCAAACTGGAGCGAAGCCGCCAGAGCGCCAGGGAGTGTCGGGCCCGGAAGAAGCTCCGGTACCAGTACCTGGAGGAACTGGTGTCCAGCAAGGAGCGAGCCATCTGCGCCCTGCGGGAAGAACTGGACATGGTGAGCGTGACGTCATGGCCATGAATCAGCCCCCGACCCCACTCACCCCCACTCACCTTCCTGCTGTGTTCCAGTACAAGCAGTGGTGTTCGGCCATGGACCAGGGAAAGATCCCATCCGAGATTAAGGCTCTGCTGACGGGCGACGACCAGAAGGCGCCGCCAGGGGGCGTCGGCACCAAGACCAAGAAGAACAACAGCAACGTTCAAGGCTGAGAAACAAAATGTCTGCTGCGCTCGGACCAGTTGGCATCTCCTGGCTTGTTTCCATGGCGACAAGCTCCCATGAACTTCTACTGACTTCTCTTCGGGAGCTTTTGATTTCTTTATTGGTGTGAAGAAAGACATGGCGGTGGCGTCAACGCTAACAAATAAACATCACGATTTCACCTTTTTTGTGGGAGTCGACATGCTAATTAAGGTTAGCACACAAAGCGTCAGCGAGCAGCTAGCTAGTCAGACGAAGGTGTTGTGGGGGTTTCCGCTGGCGGTCCATGCCACCTTCTTGTCTGTGGGGTCAAAGTGGTCCTTGGCCCCCGCCTTGGTGTGCACGGGCACGTCCACCACGCCCACGTAGTTCTTCTTGGCCAGGCGCGAGCTGGCTGTGATGGTGTAGGCGTTGCTACGGTAACACTTCATGGAGGACATGCAGAAGGTCTCCCTCATGCCCCGCCTGAAGTTGGCGTTGTAGACCGAGTACAAGGTGGGCTTGGACGCCGCCGAGCTGAAGGAGATCCAGGCCACGGCGGCGAAGAAGAGCAGCCCCCGCCGGCCGCCGCCCTCCGCCTCCCTGGGGTGCCACAACTGGGCCATGTAGAAGGGGGTCCACGTGACGAAGAAGACCCAGTTGAGCATGAGGAACATCTTGATGGTCTTCACCTTGGTCCGTGGGACCGCATTGGTGGTCCGACGCACCGTGTGGCCGTCGACGCCGATCCTCCAGATGTAGCGGACCACGCGCTGGTAGAAGGACGCGATCAGGCCGGCCGGGAGGGCGAAGCCGAAGAGCAGGTGCACGGCGGCGTAGGCCACGGCGCCCCAGCTGTCCGGGAGGAAGAAGTGGCAGTGGCGGCCGCCGGGCGCCGTGGACCCGTAGAAAAAAACGCACGGCGCCACAAAGGCGGCGTCGAAGAGCCACGAGGCCAGGATCATCTTCTTGGCCTTCTCGCGTGACACCTTGAAGCTGAGCGGGTACACGATGGTGTAGAAGCGGTCCACGGCGATGGACAGCAACACGTACACCTGCACGCCGGGACACAGGTGCTGCACGTAGCGCACCGCCTTGCACGCCTCGGCGCTCAGAGGCCACCGGCCCCACGCCACCTGGACCAGCACCAGGGGAGCGCCGCCCACGCTCGCCAGCAGGTCGGCGCAGGCGATGGCCACCACGAAGTAGTTGGTGGTGGACTGCGTGCGGCGGCTGCGGTGGATCACCACGCACACCAGCGAGTTTCCCAAGATGGACACCAGCCACACCGCCCCGAACGCCAGCGCCAGCGCCGCCACCTCGCCCGACGTCAGCTCCTCCTGCGGGCGGCTCAGCCACGACGAAGGGGAGGAGGTCACGTTGGTGGGCGTGGCCGAGCTGCTCGGGACCGTTGAGTTTTCCCTCTCCGAGTAGTTGAAGGACACGGGATAGGAAAAGGCGGGAGCAAAGAGCGTGCGCTCCATGGCCACCGTGTTGGTGGACGCGTACACCATCTTGGTCACGCTGCCGCGCACACACACACGCACACACACACACACACACACACCAGCGTTAGTGGCACTCGTGCTAACATGCTAGTAACAGGCTAGTAACATGCTAGTAACATGCTAGTAACATGCTAGCAGGACAAAGGTCAAGGTCAAAGTTCTCTGAGACAACTTTGAAGGTGGCGCCACCGAGCAGCAGGAAGCCTTTCCAATCATGTCGTCACTTCCTGTTGCCGCCTGACGCCGCTCCCGGGCTGAAGCTAGTTCGTCAATCCGTGCTAATTTAATAACAACGTGGCTAAGCTAACGATAGCCCCGCCCCCCAGCACATCAACACTATGTACGTACATGACGTCACTTGTCAGAAACGGATTTATGTAAACGTCTCACCAGTGCACGCGCCCGACCCCCAAACCGCCGAGCCGACGATCCGGACCGGAACCGCCGGCGGCCTCAGCGCGGGAGAGGAAGATGATGATGAGGCAGCCGCGCGTGTGGTCTTCGGTCGAGGATGATGATGATGGCGATGAAGAGGAGGATGCATGTTTTCCTCGTACCGAGTCACGTGTTCCTGGTGGGGGCCTTAGGCCCCGCCCCCAACATCCCTTCAGAATAAAGCGGTCTTAAAAGGAACGTTCGTGTGCCGCCATCTTGAAAGATGCTGTCGCAGCGGGTCTCCATGGCAACAGCGACAGAGCTCGGTCGTCACGGGCAACCGGCGGGGTGGGGGTGGGGGGGAGAATTGAGGCACGTCATGCTGAACGGGTGGTCATTGTTTATTTCATGTCACGTGACCTGCGTGCGTGCGTGTGGAAAAGCAAATGATGATGATGATGATGATGATGATTATTTACATCTCCTTTTATTTACAAAAAGCCTCCTTGGCGTCTCTCAACCTCGCAGGCCTCCGTCCAACGTCAGCGTTCCGAATCTGAAGAAGACAACGTTTGATGACGTCATTGACAGGCGCTCATGTGACCTGCGTGGGCCAGGCTTCTGCAAAAAGAGTCATGTGACCTTTCCAGGAAGTGGTTGTTCTCCGCCAGCTCTTTGACCACGCCCTCCATCTCCTCCTTCAGCTTCTTCATCCTGACACAAGCACGCACGTCTCAGATGGAGGATGGAGCATCTGCACCAACGTTGGCCCCAAGTCGGCACTCACACTCACACTTACTTACCTTCCTCTTCTGGCAGTGCACTGCGTTTACAGTACTTCAGTACTTCAGTACGTCAGTACTTCAGTGTGCACGTGCTCGCTTGGGCACTCAACGACACGCTAAGTATGCATTTGTTCACTCAGAAGACTAAGTACGCATTGTGCACTTATGCACTCAGAAGACCAAGTGGCACAAGTATGCAGTTGTGCACTCAGAGGCTAAGTACATAGGTCCAGTGTAAAACTAGCTAGAACGTACCTTTTCACACGTGGATCTTAATGAGGTCTTAAAGGGGACCTATGATGCTATTCCCATTCTGACCATTAAATGTGCTTAGAATGTTCTTCTGCTGTTAAACCACGTTGAAGGTTCAGATCCCCAGGTTTGCTCATGAGCCCCGAAAGCAGTTTGGGATGGCCCAAGAGGCTGAAGAAGAAATGAAGATCCCAATGTGCAGGAGATACGTTCTAGCTACTAGCTACTTTTCCACTGCTCTTCAGGTTTTCATCCAGGCTGTCCAAGCACCCGGTTGTGCACTTATGCACTCAGATGACTAAGTGTACATAGAAAATTGTGCGCTTATGCAATGAAACCTGAGTGTAAGTACGCAAGTGCGTAGTGCACTTATGCAATGAAAACTGAGTAAGTACGCAAGTGCGTAGTGCACTTATGAAATGAAGACTAAGTGTAAGTACGCAAGTGCGTAGTGCACTTATGCAATGAAGACTGAGTATAAGTACGCAAGTGCGTAGTGCACTTGTGCAAAGAAGACTGAGTATAAGTACGCAAGTGTGTAGTGCACTTATGCAATGAAGACTGCGTAAGTACGCAAGTGCGTAGTGCACTTATGCAATGAAAACGGAGTAAGTACACAAGTGCATAGTGCACTTATGCAATGAAAACTGAGTAAGTACGCAAGTGCGTAGTGCACTTATGCAATGAAGACTGAGTATAAGTACGCAAGTGTGTAGTGCACTTATGCAATGAAGACTGCGTAAGTACGCAAGTGCGCAGGCACCCAGCAGACCAAGTGCGGAGCGGGCAGAGGGTGGTCTCACCCGAGCGTCATCTCCACCAGGGTGTTCTGGCTGAGGTAGGCTTGAGGTTTGATGCCAGCGGCCAGCAGGGGAAGAACCTTGGCAGGAAGTAGCTCCTGCAGCTGGAGGAGGATGGGCGTTAGGGGGCGGGGGTGAGCTGGAGGGGTGGGGGGGTCGGCGTACCTTGGCGGCTCGCTCCGTCAGCACGCTGACTTCCTTCTCCATGCCCAGCAGCTGAGTGGTCAGGCCGAGCAGCTGCTTCCTCGCGTGGTGAACCTTCCTGTGCACGGCGACGCACGCACGTTAAGGGCGCGGCGCGGCGGGCGAAGCGCAGGGAAGGCGGCGGCGCTCACCTCATCCACTCCTCGCTCTTGGAGATGAAGAGGCGGTACTTCATGGCACACTCCTCCGTGAACAACGTGCGGGCTTTGCTGGCGTGGAGCACCAACTTCTGTCTGTCGTGCACACACACGTGCACGCACACACGCACGCACACACGCACATGAGTGGAGGCTGTGGCGGTGGGTGGGCTGACACGTGTGGACCTACTTGTCAAATTTGTGGATCTGCTCCTCATTGTAAGGAAGACCTGAACACACACACACACACACACACACACACACACACATCAGAAAGACGTGGTGATGATGATGATGATGATGATGATGATGCTGACTTACGTCTCTCGGCTTTGTCCTTCTTAAACTGCTGGTAGATGGCCGTGATGGCGTCCAGCAGGACTTTGATCTTCTCCACGCTGCACACATCGTGACACGCTGGTCACACTCACACACACGCACACACAGGGGGAGGAGTCATACTTTACTTCCTGTCTTGGGGGTGCGTGCCCACTTGTTGGGTCCATCCATCAGTCAGTGGACCTCCTGGCAGGAACTTGGCCTTCACGTCCTGCGTGCTCCTATCGATGGGCTCCAAGGAGCTGGAGATCTACAACACACGCAGTCACGGTCACCATGGCGACCGTCACGCAGCAATCACGCCTGCGGGGCGAGCGCTCACTCTGACGACTTTCTTATGCATGTCAGCGATCTCGTCATACTCGGACGTCAGCACGTTGGCTTGCATGAGGACCTCCAACCTGCACGCACACGCACACGCACACGCACACGCCTTCTTCATCCCGACTCATGTGTACTTATGCACACGCATGGCGTCCATCTTAGACGTGCGCACTCACAGCTGCTCCGTCTTCTCCAGGTTTTGGGTGCAAACGTTGGACAGGCGGAAGACCTCAGACTTCTTGTGGAGGATCTCGTTGTAGTCCTCCTTCATCAGCTCTCTGGTATCATCACCATCATCATCATCATGACCATCATCACCATCATCATCATCATCATCATCATCACCACCATCAACTCACATGAGACCACGGACCCCTTTGCGGACCAGTTCTTGGTAGACCAGCAGAGACTCGGACGTCTTCCACAAGTGTCCCACGTCCCCTGCGAAGGTCTGAAGACCAAGATGGGGTAAGTGGGCGTGGCTACAAAGGCGGGTACGTGAGGTTGGGCGGGTACCTTGGCGTAGCTGGCGTCCAGGTCCAGGTCGTAGCGAGGCTGGACTTTGGGAGGACTTGCTGCGGAGACAAGAACACTTGCTGAGGCTGAAGCGGGGGCGGGGGGGGGGGGGGGGGGGGGTTCGAAGGGGCGGGGTCACGTACGGTCCTCAAAGATGAGTCCCACTGTGGCCACGGACTCTCGGCTGACGAGCATCATGGGGTTGTCCCTGGTGGTCTTGGGGAAGGTCTTGGCCTGGCGGTTGGGGTCCAAGACGAGGCGGCGGCCCTCGTAGAGGAGCTCCTGGTTGTGCAGCGGAATGCTGGTCCTGCGGGACAGCAGCTCCTGGAACAGCGCCGCCCTGTGCACACCAGCGGCCAGGCGACAGTGTGACGCGGCGGCGTGACGCGGCTGCGTGACGCGGCGGCGGCGTGACGCGGCGGCGGCGTGACGCGGCGGCGGCGTGATGGCGTTACTCACGTGTTGTACTCATGGATGTAGACGTGGTGCAGCGTGGCCTGCTGCAGGCTGAAGACGAAGACCACGGTGCGGTGCAGGATATCGTTGGTCTCGGCGAAGAACTGGTCGAAGCCCCAACACTTCTCCTGGTCCGCTTCCAGGATGTTGGCCAGGACGGGCGTCAGCAGGCTCTGAAGGCCCCTGAGAAGACGCAAGGCGGATCAATGCAGATCTCCGTGGCGGCACGGGGGCCTCGCGGGGACACCCACTTGGACAGGCTGCAGGACACGGGCATCTCGGTGCTCCACTCGATCTTCCCGTTCTCACACTTCTGGTGTCCCGAGATGGTCCCGGACGGCTTCTCCGTGATGATCTTGTACCTGAGAGAGCGAGAGTGGCCTTGTGAGCGTGGGCTCGCCAGCGGCTCAGAGCCGGCGGCTCAGAGCCGGCGGCCTTACATGACTTCCTGGTTCCTGCGGGGTCCCTCGAAGGGGCGGAAGGGCAGGCTGCCAGTGGCGGCGTGGTAGAAGGTGACGCCGATGCTCCACAGGTCCACGGTGGCGCCGTACTTCTTCTGGTGGTCCTTCCTCAGCACGGCGCGCTCGTACATGTCGGGATGCTGCGGCAGACACACGCTGACGACGGCGTCTGACCGCCGACTGACGGGGAAACAAGATGGCGGCCCTCACCAGGTACTCCTCCGTGCCGTACAGGGACACAAACTGCTCGTCGTCCTCCAGCTCCCGCGCCGCCCCAAAGTCGGTCAGCTTGTAGACGGAGCGTCCGTCCTCGCCGATGACCCGCATGATGTTGCCCGGCTTGATGTCGCGGTGCACGATGCCGTACTCCCTCAGGTGGTTCATACCCGCCACTGCGGGCGACCGACCGGAAGGCGGCGTCACGGGAGCCCAACACGGGACATGTGGGCCATTTCTTACCGACGTCATGCAGGACGATGAGGAACTCGTCCTCGGGAAGCCCGTAGGCGTTGGACGACTCCTCCAGGACGGTGTAGAGACTCCCGCAGGGACAGTACTCCATCACCAGGACCTTGTGCCGCGTGTTGGACTGCAACAGAGGAAGTCACATGACGCCACCTCGGTAGCACGCACGCACGCACGCACGCACCTCCTCCTCCACAGCGAACAGTTTGACGATGTTCTTGTGGTTGAGTTTCTTCAGAACCTCAAACTCCCTCATCTGCACGTCCAGCGGGCGCAGGAAGCTCAGGTTGTTGAACACCTTGACGGCGTACAGGTCGCCCGTTTTCTGCAAAGACAAGAAAGACGCTTACAGCAGGACGTAGAAGGGCGGGAGGACCTTTGACCTCTGCGCGTGTCACCTTGTGTCTGCCGCGGTACACGTTGGCCGTGGCGCCTTGACCCAGCAGGTCGGAGATGAGCCACAGGTAGTTTGTGGTGCTCTGCATGGTCCTGAGGACGACATCTTTACGCTATTATTCAACACACGCGCGCACACACACACACACACACACGCCTCCCAGGCTGTCAATCATCCGGCTGTGCTGACGTCACTCGAGGGAAATTCCCGCGGCAGGCAGAGACAACAAACACCTGCTTTTGTCGTTTCGACGTGAAAAGAAAGCCCGAATTTTGTGACGTCACTTCCTGAACGGAGTGATGTTTTAATTGGTCGACGGTTCGATAACAGCCGAGCAGCAATGCCGCGACAGCAAAGCATAAGTAACCGACAGCTCGGACGCTTCCTCTCCTTTCTCGTCTTTCGACGGCCGTCGTGGCCGCCGGTTGCTAAACTCCCAACAATCATGCTAACCGCATCCGGGGGTTGGGGGGGGGCAGACGGTCACTTAATCGATAAAATGTGACAATCACTCAGTTTTAATCTTTGTTTTCATTTTGCTGTTCGTAAGCTTACCCCTTCTTGCTGCGCCAGTTCCGTTTCTTCCGCTGTTGCCAGGTCACGTGGCACTCGAGAACCAATCACAACTCAGTTGCTGCTCAGACCACATTACCGTAATGCTTAGTGTAATAACGAAATTCTAAAAAAAAAAGGGTCGTCGGAGTAGCGCTCCACAAACTATCCCATACTTTTATATTTAGGGTAAATAACCAGTATTATAATAACCAGTATTAACCCGTGAATGCCCCCCAGCACGCTTCACGAATCACACTGACACGGAGTAAAATGTCACTCACTTTATGTTAAACAAAAAGACAAAAATAAAAATCAGCATTTGATGTTATAACAGCTTGTGGTTGGGCCGTACACGTTTACAGAGTGGCGAGACCAATGTTGGTCACCTCCAGAGAAGGCGAGAAGATCCAAACGCTCTCATTTTCCTGTCCAAGAGACAAAAGTGCTTCAAGAAAAAAAAATAAACTTTTTTTTACACTCAAGTGCCCCACCTTGGAATCTCTGTCACACAAGCTTTCACTTTAGGAAGACCAAAACTGTCCAACTCATCGACCGGTTGGTGGCGTTGACGACCGGTGACGTCGTCCGGGTTGGCGTCGAAAACATACACGCTGGCGTTGCCGACCGGTGACGTGGTCCATGTTGGCGTTGCCGACCGGTGACGTGGTCCAGGTTGGCGTTGCCGACCTGTGACGTGGTCCAGGTTGGCGTTGACGACCGGTGACGTGGTCCAGGTTGGCGTTGACGACCTGTGACGTGGTCCAGGTTGGCGTTGACGACCTGTGACGTGGTTCAGGTTGGCGTTTCCGACCTGTGACGTGGTCCAGGTTGGCGTTGACGACCTGTGACGTGGTCCAGGTTTAAGAGCTGCTGTCAGCAGCGAGCGGTGTCTGACAGGAAGTCGAGATTGTCACACTGATGCTGGTGGAAGTCGTCCGTGCACGTGAGACGAGAGGATTGTCGCGTGTAGAAAAATAGACGGAATGACAGATTTACAATGTTTCTTCTTCTTCTTCTTGTTTTTCTTTAGCTTATACAAAAATATTTCCCGTCTTGACTGCTCAGGCACGAGTCGGGACGCTCAGCTTTGGGACGTGAAGGGGGCGCCGGCTCCACCCCTTTGGCTGCATCCCGTACGTGAAGAGAGCGGTGAGAGCGGTGTGGGCGGAGCTGCTGATGGTAGATATTTGGCATGGTGTCCTTTAAGGCAACGTGTATGCGTGGGAGTTTCATAAAAGCTTTTCTTAAAAAATGTACAAATGTGTCAATACAAAGCTCTATGGCGTCATCACTGTATAGAAAATATATAAATATGATCTTCTCTGTTCAATGTACAAATGTTCTGCAGCCAGCCTGGCGTTCCCATTTTTAACCTCATATATGCACAATTGCTATTTACACTGAGGGGGCGGAGCCACCACCCGCGCCCCATGTGGCTCACGAAGAGTCCGTGCAGGGCGATGGCGGCGGCGGGTACAGGTGGTGAGAGTAGCTGCGCTCGGTGTAAGGCGACGGCGGGCAGCTCTCGCAGTTCTCCTCCGCCGACAGGTACTGGCTGCGTGGCGTCGGCGGCGGCGGGAAAGGCTCAGAGTCGTAGTTGAGGTCGCTGGTGTAGCCCTTGGCGGCGGCGGCGGCGCCGCTGGACTTGAGTGGCACACGGCGGCCCGGCGTGTAGTCGCTGTCACACACGTCTGTGCTGCAGGGCGTGGTGGGCGGGGCAAAGTGGCGGTACGTGTAGGGCCGGTAGCTGCGGGACGGAGAGGGGGGGGGGGGGGGTGTGTGAGGAGGAAGAGGAAGCGAGGTGTCCGGCGTTGATCCTACCTGTACGATCTGTGCGTGGAGGGGCTGTTGGAGGAGTATCCAAACTCCACGGTGTACTGCGAGCGGACGGTGGCGGGAGAAGGGGGCGGATTGAGGATCTGGCGAGCACCAAACAAAAGTCACACACACACAGACTTTTTTCCTGAAACCTTCGGGGGGGGGGCTCACCGTGGGGAAGTAGGTGCCCTTAGTGCTGGACGAGCTGCTGGATGACGCCCCCGTGATGTGGGAGCGGTCGTAGGACGGGCCACTGCTCCCGCCCATGATGCTCAGGGAGCCAATCACAGACTTGCCACCGGACATCCCTGCCACACACACACACACACACATACATGCACACACACACACACACACACACACACACACACACAGCTTGTAGTCATCCTACAGCCATGGGCGGCCTGACGTGTCGCCTGCCGTCTCACCTGGCAGAGAGCTGGACAAGGAGCTGGGGTGCGGCACGTATCCCAGAGGCACCGACGACGGGCCGTGGACCACAAAGTCGTTGGTGACGGTCTCGCCGTCGTCCTTCATCTGGGGACACAGCACGCGCTGGCACACGAAATAGACGGCGCCCACCACAAACAGGGCCATGACCACGCCCACGATGGAGCCGATGGTGTTGTTGGGCGGGGGCGGCTCCTCGGTGGGATCTGGAAGCACAGAGGAAGAGTGGGACGGTTGCTCCGAAAGGAGACGCGGTGGCGTGAAGGCGGCGAGCTTACAGCAGCCGATCTCGTCAGAGTTGTCGGTGCAGTCCATGTTGTTGTCGCACTTCTTGTGCTTGCCGATGCACTGGCCGTTGGTGCAGGTGAACTGGTCGGCGGGGCAGCGCTCTGGAGAGCACCAAGAGGAAATGAGTGCACGCCAGGTCAGGGGGTCTCTGCTAAAGACGGCGGGGGCGCGCCCACCTTCGCACTTGTTCTCGTCAGAGCGGTCCTGGCAGTTGAACTCGCCGTTGCAGCGCAGGCTGCGGTCGATGCACTGCCGGCTGTCGCACTGGAACTCCGACTCGGAGCAGACGGGACAGTCCACCTCGTCGCTGCTGTCGTCGCACTCGGCGTAGCCGTCACAGCGCCAGGCCTGAGGGATGCAGTCCACCTCACCGGACCTGCAGGAGAACTGCTCTGGGGAACAGGTGGGCGGTTCTGAGGAGGAAGCGGGAGTCAGGGCGGCGTACAGGCGGGGCGGGCAAATTCACGGGGCCGGGTGGCGCTCACCTCCGCAGGACAGCTCGTCCTGCAGCAGAACCAGGTGGACGGGACACGAGCAGCGGGTGGTCCCGTCGCCCTTCACGATGCAGATGTGCGAACAGCCGCCGTTGTCCCACGTGCACGGGTGTTTCCCTGAGGACGGGAAGGAGAGGGGTCAGCGCGGCGGCCCGGCTTTGGGGACCGGCTGGCGGACCAGCACTCACCGTACTCCCTCATGTCCAGCTCGTGGACGGCGTGGATGTCGCTCAGGTAGGCGATGCGGGCCTGGATCTTGGTGCGGCCCTCACGCGTCACCTTGTCGATGCGCTCGATCATCTGCTGCTGCTTGTCGATCCAGTACAGGTGCTTCCCGAACACCGTCAGTCCCACCGGCTGCAGGATGTTGGAGTCGGCGATGACGATGCGATTGGCGCCTGAGGAGGGGGGGCGGCAGGGACAAAACAAGGTTGTCGGGCCAAAAACGATCAGGAACTAAGGCAACAAAACGGGTGAGGAACTGAGGGGTGAGGCGGGGGGGGGGGGGGGGGGGCAGGAGGAGTGGGACAGGTGTTCATCAGCTGGACGGCACATGGGATGTCATTCAAACCCAAAGTGGGTGCAGTAGATAGCCGCTTTTTGCAGGTGGGGGGGGTCCAGTCTCGGAGTCATCCATAAAAACGTAACTCTAACCAAGCCTGGCCTATCACGCCACAGGAAGTGCACACATGGATTCCCGGCATGCCTTGCGGGTTCTAGGAGTGTAAAGTCTTGGTGGGGCTATCTGCAGTTAGCGTAGGCTAACATCGGTGACAACAAAAGCGACTTGAGGGTGAACGCCACAGGCACAGTGCGGGAATATTTGGCCGACATGGAAGGTTTGCGGCCGAGCGGCTTGTTGGAACTTCCTCTGAGCTCACCTGTAAACAAACCCTCAGTCGTCTTACCAAAAAACCATGAAGCACGCATGAAACCTGAGCAGCCACCTGAAACGCCAGCCCTGCAGTTCGACCCCAATGCAAATTGGAAGCACAGGGTTGGTCTACCGTCCATCTGCTATAACCAAATCCTCCTGAGGGGGGCGCCAGCCTCTGCAGACCGCAAGAAGTCGGAGCACAGGAGGTTGCACATGCAGCCTTGTCCCACCAGGATCTCGTCAGGCTGTTTAGAATCATTGGAATGTGGCGAAAGCTGGGCTTCATCTCGCTCTCGCTCTCTCTCTCTCTCTCCTGCCTGAGCTGAACCCCGTCCACCCCCGGCCCTCCCCCCAGTCACTCTGCTTGTGGCGTGCGTACCTGACAGGTCGCTGCTCTCAATGCGCCGCAGGTCAGAGTCCACCCAGAACAGCTTCCCCAGCTCGTTGTCAATGGCGAGGGCGACGGGCTTGCCCAGGCCTCTGAAAAACAGAACCTCCCGCTCGGTCCCATCCAGCGCCGCCCGCTCGATGGTGGGCGAGCGCTCCAGCAGGTTGGTGAAGTACATGTACCTGTGACACACGACACAGCCGTCATCATCATCATCATCATCATCATCATCATCATCATGGTGCGTCCGAGTCTGCAATGCTGCGAGGAAGGAAGCACAACATCTGCAGACCTCATCTCTGAAGCACACACATTACTGGCGGGGCCGGGGCCGGGGCCCCGAGGAAGGCTGCAATTATGGTTCCAAACAAACGACTTGGCAGCGACAAGAGCGAGAGAATAAACAAGGAGAAAGGAAGAGAAAACAAAAAGCTCCTGCAGTCGTCCTGCACGGAGGGAAAAAAAGTACCTGCAGAAAAACATCTGAAAGTCTTTAAATGTTTCCTGGAACTCGCACAAATCTGGCAGAACACTCAAAGCCGCGCTCCTGGAGAGGTGCTGGCGTGCCGATCTTTCCGTCTATAAATCCATGCCTGCGTCTTTCTTTTCATGCCGAGACGCCAAACGGGCCTCATGTGTGAGCACGTGACCTTTAACCTGTGCTACAAGACACCCACCCTCGCTCCGGGTTGACCACGATGGCGCGGGGCTTATCGGGCGCCCCTTGCAGGACCACGCCCACGCGGCCGCCGTCCGTGCGGGTGACGTTGATGACGTTGGTGACCTCGCTGGTCCAGTAGATGAAGCGGCTGTAGATGTCCATGCTCAGGTCGTACGGCTGCAGGCCCTGACTCGGCCCGGACGACGAGCCCGACACCACCGTCATGCTCTGTGGCAGACACACGGCACGGGATGGCCACGTCACAGAGTGGGTGTTAGAGAGAGAGAGAGAGAGAGAGAAAAACAGAGAGAGAGAGACAGAGAGATTGTTAGGAGCAAGAGAGAGAGAGAGAGAGAGAAAGAGGAGAGGGAGCGAGGGAGAGAGCGAGTATGTTGGAGTGTCCCCCCCTTCCGACCCCCACCTGGTTCCCGTCGTCCTGAGCCCGCCGTATGAGGTTCTGCTTGGAGTCGATCCAGTAGAGCTGTTTGTCCAGCGGGTCGTAGTCGATGGCGCGTACGTTGCGGAGGTTGTGGATGGGGAGGATGATATCGGGACTCTGCTGCTCGTCAATCACCATGCGATTGATGGCCGTCTTCTGGCTGAACAGCAGGAAGGACGTGGGGGCTGGAAAGACCACAAACGGTTACGGCGAGGCCGATGGAGGATGCGGGAGGAGGCGGGGCTTCTCACCGCTGCACGTCTTGTTGTCGTAGTTGAGCGAGAAGTGGGCGGGGCAGCCGCACACAAAGCTGCTGACGGGAACGGCGAGGCAGAGGTGCGAGCAGTGACCGTTGGTGGAGGCGCACGCGTTCCAGCCGCCTTGCCGGGACGAGTGAAAGACCAGGATGTCCATGACGTACTCCAGGTGGCCCTGGATGACCGTGCGGTTCTGCCCGCTGGTCTTGTTGGCGCGCTCGATGCTGCGCTGGCTCCAGTCCGTCCAGTAGATGTAGTCCTGGTACTGGGTGAGGCCGAACGGGTGAGGGAGGTCGTCCGCTATCACCTCTCGGTCCTGACCTGCAACACCAACATGGACACGATGCCTGAGGGGTCATGGAGGGTGCTGGAGCCTATCCCAGCTGTCCACCCTGGACTGGTGGCCAGCCAATCCCAGGGCACATATAGACAAACAACCATTCACACTCACATTCATACCTATGGACAATTTGAAGCCAGCATGTTTTTGGGAAGGGGGAGGAGTTTGGGTCCGGCTTTGCTTACCGAGCATGTTGGACGACTCGATCAGCGTGGTGTCCAGGTCTGTCCAGTACAGGCGGCGCTCGGCGTAGTCGATGGTGAGCCCGTTGGCTCGGCCCACGTCCGCCACCAGAGTGATGCGGCCCGTCCCATCCATGGCCGAGCGGTCGATCTTTGGCTTGCCGCCCCATTCCGTCCAGTACATGTAGCTGAGGGGGAACACGGGGAGAACGTTTGACGTGTCCTGCGACCCCGTCGCACCGAGCGCACATGTTGCTCACCCTTCGGCGGGATCCAGAGCCAGAGCCCGTGGACTATCCAAATCTTTCCAGACCAGGACCTGGCGGTGCTGCCCGTCCAGTTTGGCCACCTCGATGCGGTTGGTTCCGGTGTCTGCCCAGTACAGGTTCTTCCCCAACCAGTCTACGGCCATCCCCTCCGGGTAGTCCAGGCCAAACTCCACCACGTGCTCCAACGCGCTGCCGTTCATGAAGGCCCGGCTGATGGTCTGTTGGGGGAGGGGTTAAAAAGGAGGTGCGGTTCGGTCGGCGGCGCACGTCTCACCTTCAGAGTGATGTCCGTCCAGTAGATGCGGTTGTCGGTGACGTCAAAGTCCAACGCCGACGCCTCCTTGACGCCGGTGAGCGGGATGGCCACGTTGTTGTTGTTGGTCTCCAGCGAGATGCGGCGGATGTCCGTGTGGCGGGAGAACAGCAGGAAGGCCTCGGGGACGATGCAGGTGCGCATGTCGGCGATCAGCTCCAGACCGATGGGGCACCCGCACTGAACGCCCTGAGGCTTGAACAGGCACAGGTGGCTGCAGCCGCCGTTGCCGTCTGCGCACGGGTTGGTTCCTGACAGAGGGGGCGTGGGTCAGCACGGAGAAACGCGGCCGACGGCGGAGGGCGGCGCACTCACCCGAGGCCTTGTGCACGTACGTGGCCTTGAGGCCCATCAGGTCCGGCAGCTGGTCGATGATGATCTCCCGCTCGGCCGTGTGCTTGTGGACTCGCTCGATGCTGCGGCGCTGCCAGTCCGTCCAGTAGATGAAGTCGCCCAGCAGCGTGAAGCCGAAAATGTGGGGGAGTTTGTCCTCCACGAGGACCCGCCTCCCCGTGCCGTCCATGTTCATCAACTAAGCAACACACAAGGACAGCGCTAAAGTCCTTCCGTGCCCATCACCATGGTCTTATCGGGAGAAGAAGAATGGCTGTCACAAGGTCGTGTGGGATTAAAATAAGACTTCCCTTCAGGGACGCACGGCCGCCACGTCCAATGGCAGCGTGCTGACGCTAGCTAGCGGCGCGCCAACAAGAGCAACATATGGCCGCCACATTTATCCGTTTACAGCGTGGACCCTCGCTGGCAGGTGACCCCAGCAGGCTTCCACGCAGCCTGGTGTTGTCAAAGCGCAGCAGGCATCACACGCGCTGGCAAATACAGCCGGCCGCTGGTCACGTGACTCAGCACTTTGACATGTTGGCTGACATCACCGCACGCAGGAGCGGGCCCGCACGCAGTCACGTGACCGAGCGGCACCTCCAACACAAGCAAGTGTACGTTTAAGGTGGCTATAAATATCCAGTGAAGTTTCCATCGCCAGCCAAGGAGGAACATTTCACCACAGCATGGCGGTCTTTCACATTGTGCTTCTATTCTAAACATGGCCGACCGCAGCTGGCGTGCGGGCCACAATCGGAACCAGATGTGCGCCGGAGCCCAGGGAGGGAGGGAGGGAGTGAGGGAGGGAGGTCTGAGCGGCACCAGAGGCGGGGAGGGGGTGAGGCAGGGTCACCACACTAGAGAGAAAGCAGCAAGTGTGCAACACTCTCACTTCCACACTAAAGAGGATAAAAGGGGCAGCATCCCGTCTAAGGGGGGCTGGAGTGGGCTACAAATATCACTTCATAGAAATACTGAAAAAATGGAAACGTCAGCAGTCGTTTGGCAAGAATATAGTTAACATAAGAAGAGAAAGTGGGGGAAGATGATTGACAGATAGTTATGAAGACGACAAAGCCAAAGCCTTTCCAAAATCCCAGCAGGTTTACCACCGTACCACCGTACCACCCACCTCAATCATGTCGGTCTTGGCGTCCCCCCAGTAGAGCTTGCGTTCCTCGTAGTCGAGTGCGAGGCCGTTGGGCCAGCCCAGGGAGGTGTTGACCATCACCACTCGCTCCATCCCGTCCAGGTCAGCACGCTCGATCTTGGGCACCTCGCCCCAGTCGGTCCAGTACATGTACCTGGAGCGGAGAGTGGGAAAAGATGAGGTGTTGCGTGGTGCTGGGAAGAAGACGGGAAGGGAAAGGAAGGGGCGCTCACCCGGCCACCGGGTCCAGGACGATGGCTCTGGGCTCGTCCAAGTCTTCAGAGATGAGGATCTTGCGCATGGTGCCGTTCAGCCTGGTCACCTCGATGCGGTCGGTGCCGGTGTCGGTCCAGTAGAGGTTGCGGGCGATCCAGTCCACCGCGATGCCGTCGGGGTGGTTGACCTGTGACGTGACCACAAACTGGGCGTCGCCGCCGTCGGGCAAGGAGCGGCGGATGGCCTTGACGTCGTCGTCCGTCCAGTAGATGTACCCCTCCACCGGGTCATAGTCGATGGCGATGGCGTGGCGGATGTCGTCCACCTGCAGGATGATGTCGGTGAAGTCGGGCGTGTCCAGGGAGATGCGGCGCAGGTCGGTCCGTCGGGCCAGCAGCAGCATGCGAGTAGCACCTGCACCAACAGGATGCCGACATTGAAAACGCTCACCAGATGAAGGCAATAGCGACTTGCGGGATGGGGGGGTCGACAATGGTGCCGCCACGTTTGAGCACACCCTCCTTTAAGGAGCTGAAATAGCTGAGCTGGGGCGGGTGAAAGGGGGCATTGTCTGCCGAGGGAGCACGTGACCCCCGCCTTCAACAAAAGCCTCCCCTCCCCACCTCCCCGCGGGCTACGCCACTGAAGCAAAAAATGTAAATAAAAGAGGGAGGGTAGGAGCATCCAGGCTGCCATTCATCCACACAGACGCCCGGTGAAGGGGGGGGGGGGGTCCTAGTGGTGATGACGATGATGCTTCCTCCTTTTGGAAAGGCAGCAAACAGTCTGCAAATGTTTTGGTCTTCTTGTGACGTACTTGGAGAAGAATGTCAACCCAACTTCAGCTGCACGCACCCTCTCCTCCTTCTACTGGGAACGTGGAGCACAGGAAGTCAAAGCCGGCCGTGCTGCAAGGAATGGGTGCGACTCATGACATCACCCCCCCCCCTACAGAGCGCCCCACGTAGCCCGGTCACAGTAACGCCACCCCTGGCGTCAGAGCTTCTTATTCTTTCCTGTCCTCCTCTTGTCTTGGCACCTTAACCACAAGCTTCTTCTCTCCGCCGCCCACGACACCCCCCACGACACCCCCCACTCTGCAACCACACACCTTACTCACACACAGTAGACCGGGGGGGTCAAACGGAGGGCCGAGACACTACAGGTTTTCTTTCCAGCCGCTCACTAAAAAAGCTGATTTTAATGATGAACCTCCTTTGGGGTTTTTTTTTTGGGGGGGGGGCTGTCAATGAGATCACCTGCTGGAGAACCTGCTTGGAAAGAACACCTGGAATGTCTCGGCCCTCCACAATCTACACTGACTAAGTACACAAGTCTGCACTTACACATTGAAAAGATTAAGCATAAGTGTGCACTTAGACACACACACGACATTCAGTGTAAGGACACAATTGTGCCCTTAAGACTGAACAACAAAGTGTAAGTATGCACTTACAACATACAAGTGTGCACTTCTACACATAAGTGCTATTTACGTGTCGTGTGTCGTATGTTCTCTTATTATGTCTGCTTTCTCTTATTATTGGCTTTTGAGATGGCTGACGGGTTTTCTATGAAAACATCCCATTTGCTGACATGGAATGCTTCTCGGTGGAAGTGGACTGCCTGTGGTGGGGTGTGGAAGCGTACAGGAGGGATTGTTGTACGTGTGCCATCAGTGACCAGTATCAGTGACCGGTATCAGTGACCAGTATCAGTGACCAGTATCAGTGACCAGTATCAGTGACCAGTATCAGTGACCAGTATCAGTGACCAGTATCAGTGACCAGTATCAGGGACCAGTATCAGGGACCAGTATCAGGGACCAGTATCAGGGACCAGTATCAGGGACCAGTATCAGGGACCAGTATCAGGGACCAGTATCAGGGACCAGTATCAGGGACCAGTATCAGGGACCAGTATCAGGGACCAGTATCAGGGACCAGTATCAGGGACCAGTATCAGGGACCAGTATCAGGGACCAGTATCAGGGACCAGTATCAGGGACCAGTATCAGGGACCAGTATCAGGGACCAGTATCAGGGACCAGTATCAGGGACCAGTATCAGGGACCAGTATCAGGGACCAGTATCAGGGACCAGTATCAGGGACCAGTATCAGGGACCAGTATCAGGGACCAGTATCAGGGACCAGTATCAGGGACCAGTATCAGGGACCAGTATCAGGGACCAGTATCAGGGACCAGTATCAGGGACCAGTATCAGGGACCAGTATCAGGGACCAGTATCAGGGACCAGTATCAGGGACCAGTATCAGGGACCAGTATGAGTTAAGGCAGGCATACAACTCACCGTCTCGGCAGGTCTTGGCGTCCTGCAGCAGCTGGACCCCGGTGGGACAGGCACACTGGTAGAAGGGCGGGTCAGGTGACAGCAGGCAGAGGTGGGAGCAGCCGCCGTTGTTCAAGGAGCACGGCGTGCTGACTGCGTAAGATGGACACACGGTTGAGCACCCTCGCCGACCACGTCTGGCAACCACGTGCACACTCACGCTGGGCTTGTCTCTTGGGGCTGAAGACGTGGATGTCCATGGGCGAGAAGATGTCGGAGTGGACCACGCGCTGCACGCCGCCGTTGTCCTTCATGCAGGAGTGGATGGAGTGCGTGTTCCAGTCGGTCCAGAACAGCGTGTCCTCGTAGAGGGTGAGGGCGAAGGGGTGGGGCAGCTCTCCTTTCACCACCACCTCCCTGACACCACATCAACACTTGCATCACACACAACCACCCACACAACCACCCACCCACCCCCTGGCGCTGGTGCTGCTAGGTACCTGTTGGTGCCATCCAGGTCACAGCGGTGGATGAAGTTGTGCTTGGCGTCGGCCCAGTACAGTTTCTGCTGGGTGTAGTCCAGCGTCAGGCCGTTGGGCCAGTAGATGTCTCTGTCGATGATGATGGAGCGGTTGGTCCCGGCCATCCCGGCCCGCTCGATCTTTGGCACCTCCCCCCAGTCCGTCCAGTACATGAAGCTGCGTATCGGGATGGGAGAGGCGGCTGAGTGGCAGTGGTTAACACGCGCTCCGCTATTAGCGCCAACAACATACCCGGGACGCTGAACAAGCTACGTCAACAAATTCACCAAACTCCCGATCTCACTCCACTTCACTGTTGTTCCTCTGGCTGCTGGCCAGGGTCGAGATTCAACTTTCCAACACCGCAGCCCAAAAGGCCCAAAAAGGCCTTTCCTCTTGTAGCTAATGACATCAGATAATGCCATCCCGTGTGGCGCTGCTGCTTATGCACCATTGAAGAAAATGCTATCATCCCATGCTTGTTTCCGTGCTGACGTTGGTCCAACAGAACACACACACAAAAGAAGAAGTCCATGAATGAGGTCAACGGCACATGCTTGAAAAGTGTTACACAATCACACACACACACACACACCAGAGGGTTGTGCAACATGAGTGGAAAGAACTGTGTATTGATTTGGACAACGTGATCAATAAAGAGCAAAACAGCCAGGACCAGGCATGTGCGACGCCACTGCTGTCCACCGCAAAGGACCTTTTAAACAATAAGCCAGCTGGGATAGGCTCCAGCATGCCCACGAGTCTTGTGATGACAAGCGGTAGAAAACGGACGGATGGATGAATAAACCAAGAGTAAAAAAATAGCACAACCCCCCCTCCAAACACCCCGATTTCAGGTCAACATTTGCAATAAAAGTGACTATTCCGCTCCAGACCCCCCCCCAGCTCATTTCAAGTATAATCTACAGGTACTACACACTGATTGGGGGGGGGGGTAGCGTCTTTATTAGCAAGTATTAGCCATGTAGGACGGCGCCATGGTCCCGGTGCAAAGACAACATGTCTATTTAGGAGAAAGAGGGTCAGTGGTGTTATTTAGGAAGACAAACATCGTGAGCTCCTTTCCTTGTCCACATTCCTGAGCCCAGATGATGGCTTTCACAGGACTAGGACCGTGGACCCTGTAATCCGACCTCACGGCGCACTCTTCCCACTGGAGCGCTTCCATGTGTTGGCCACGGTGGAGGCATGTCGGCATAGTAAACAACATCGGATGCACGAGTTAGGACGGCGGCGCCCACCGAACGGACCCACGGACAACACTCACCCTCGTGCCGGGTCCAAGGCGATGGCTCTGGGCTGGTCCAGCTCCTGCCAGAAGAGAACTTTCCTCAACGATCCGTCCAGTTCGGACACCTCGATGCGGTTGGTTTCCGAGTCGGTCCAGTAGAGTTTACTGCCCAGCCAGTCGCAGGCCAGCCCGTCCGGGGAGGCCAGACCGGGGACCACCGTCTGAATGGCGCTGCCGCCTGACTGGTTGAAAACGGTGCGCTTGATGGCCTCCTCGCTCACGTCGCTCCAGTAGATCAGACCCAGAGAGTACACGTAGTCCACGGCGGCGGCGTCCTCCAGCCCCCCCACCACCACCGTGGCGTTGGCCTTGTCCCGGGCGGCGTCCACTAGCCGCAGGTCCCGCCGGTTGGCGTATAAGAGGAGCGGCGCACCTGCGGGACAAGACAACATGACGTTCTACCTCAAACACGGCGTGGAGACCTCACGAGCTGTCTACGACAGCGGGTTGCCAGCAGGGAAAATACTACTACTACTACTACTACTACTACTACTACTACTACATGGAGCAGTACGACCAGTGTACTGTATTCAACTAAGTAATACTTCATTCAAAGCGAGTACTGGCCCATATATTAACGAGGGGCTGATCAATGTGACGATTCGTCAGGTGGCTTTCAGCACCTTGACGCGTTTGTTAAATAGAACAACGGCCTGAACGGAGGGAGCCTTCTTCTTTGTTTCCGCGGGTGGAGGCGGGGACCGCTGGCATACACACAGAGAGCAGGGGAGCGCTACACAGTGGAAACGACATGAGTGGGTTGCACTATGCTGTCACACAAGTTTGATGGTTTGTCATTGAGCATTTCTTCAAATCCAAATCTCGTCTCGTCACGTGACACCCCTAGCCCAAAGTAAACATTGTCGTGTAGTTTTTCTTCTTCTCGTGTAACTTTCCGGTGTTGCGCGAAGTCCACAGCGGTGTGTGAAACTATCAAATGTCGGGGAGAGTGGAGGAAAAAAGTCGAGTTGGAAGAGAAGAAGGAGACTTGGGACGAGCAGGAATATTTTCCCCTTAAATTGGCGAAGACGAGCCATTTGTGGTTAAGCTAGCCGTGCTGCAGCTGCACGAGCCTAGCCTAGCCCGGCTAACGCTAGCTCGGCTCCCGACAAACTCGAGCCCGAACTGGGCCCCGGCCACCACGGAACCGCCATTAATCACAGACACGGCACTGGCGCAAAGCACTCGGGTGACCTTTGACGCCGCCGGAGAGCGAAAAAGGCGGAGAGAAAGCGACTCACCTCGTACGAGGAAACAAAAAGTAGAAAACAACAGCGTCCGCAACACGACACCCATCTTTCTCCCTTTTCTCGGCCCTGAAGCCGCTTCTTTTCAGCGGCCGCTGCCCATGGCGCCCGGCGCCGCTCTTCGTCGGCCTCGAATGTGCACTTGAGCGAGACGCTGCTCGGCCAAAGTCCAATGTTTGTAGAATTATTGCACTTCCATGCTGGTCGGGAGGATTCTTCTCCTTCTTCTCGCTAAGTGCGTTAACTCTCCGAGCTCACATTGTCCTGCTGCGCCTCCGCCATATCCCTCCGCCTCCTCCGCTTCTTCCTCCGCCGCGCTATTGTCGGTCGGCCGATTGAACGTCTCTCCGGGCAAACAAAATGGTACGGCACGGACACGTCACACAACCTTTACGTTGAAATATGGCAAAGTAAGAGGAAAGGGGGTCCAGGGTAGGAAGAGTGAGACGCCGGCCGCTTCGGAGGGAAACGGACTCACATTCCAGAGGGACTACTTTCTCTCCCAGTGTACAAACATGAGATCCGACGCCAACTTCCTCTAAACATCTCGGCTGACATTATATTTCACGTTGTAACGTCACCTCATGCATAGGTACTAGCCACGCATAGACGCATGTATAAACATTCCTTTAGCCTTTCCTTTAAGGTCAAAAAGTGTTTTAGATGGGATGTACTTGGATTCAAACAAGGCCTTCCAAAAATCACATTTTTTAATGTTTACAAGAAGATAACATCCATTTCCAAACGTACCCAAAGCATCACTTGGGCTAAGAGAACTAAAAACAACCAAACGGCAGTGAAAAACAAGAAGAAAAAAACAGGAATAACAAAAATAGCAGAAGTGATGCGGTCAGCTGCTGCCGCCTGGCGGCAGGACGGCGCTACAGCAGCTCGATACAAACAGGTAGCAAAATAGTGCACGCCATTATCAGTCGTGCACGCCAGTGTTTGGACGTTTGAAAATGCACCAGCTAGTAAAGAACTGCATGGTGTAAAGTGTAAAAAGAAGACATGCAAGTCGATTGATTAAGAAGCTTCCTGAGGACCAAAGTATTGCTGTTCACTCCCCTTTTGTCCGGACAGTCCCTCTGGAACTGATGGAGCCACACCCCTCATCCTGATCTTCCCTGGCCACGCCCCTCATGGTGGGGGGGCGGGGGGGTTACACGTCATAGTGCAGGTCATTGAGCTCCAGTCTGGTGTAATGCCGTCTGTCGAACGACTCCATCGCTTTGCGGCCGCCAACCGCCAGGGTCGCCATCAGCGCGGCGATGCCGAGGACCATGAATGCCACCGCGCCGCTTCTCAGAGCCCCCCCGGCCGCCGCTTTGCTCTGACCGATGGCCCTGTTCTGGAGGGTGGGGTCGGTCAGCACGTGAGGGTCGATGACCGCATCCTGACTCGCAGATGCTCTGCTGGTTGATGTGGGCGGCGCCACAGTTGTGTGCGGAGGAGGGGTGATGGGAGGGGCCGCTGTCATCAAGGCCGTCGTGATGGGAGGAGCCTCAGCTGCAGTGGACATGGTGGTGGGAGGAGCCATGGCAAAAGTGGAAGCAGTGGGAGGAGCCATGGTAAAAGTGGTAGTGGTGGGAGGAGCCATGGAGGTGATGGAAATTGAAGTGGGAGGAGCCAAGGTAGTGGTAGTAGTAGTAGTAGTAGTGGTGGTGGTAGTAGTAGTAGTGGTGGTAGTAGTAGTGGTGGTGGTGGTAGTGGTTGGAGGAGGAGTAGTAGAAGTAGTAGGAGGAGTCGATGTCGTGGTGGGAGGAGTCGATGTCGTGGTGGGAGGAGTCGATGTGGTGGGAGGAGTCGAGGTCGTCACGAGCGCATCCTCGCTCGCCGTCACGGCGGCCGTGGTCGTGTTGTGGGCGGTCACATGACCTTTCCCCTTCCTGCTCATTTTACTTTGCTTCTTGCTGGTCTTGCTCCATCTCTTTGTGGGCGTGGCCGTGACCCCTGGAGTCGTGGTGGGCGCAGCGGGGGCAGGAGGCGGCGGTGCAGCGGTTGTCGTCGCGGCGACGGGCCTAACCGTGGCCGTATGAAGCACGCCTGAGCAGAAGACATCACTTTAACACAACAGCCTGCCAAGACTAGCGTGGCGCGTGGACGGCGGCGCGTGGGCGGACCTTTGTAGATGTCGTAGGTGCGCACGCCTGGCTGCGCCCGCAGCAGACAGTCCTGCTCGCGGGGGCAGTGCAACAGGAAGCAGTTGTCCTCGCCGCCGCTCTTGTTGGCATTGAAGACCGCCATGTTGCACCTGGCGCCTACCAAACAGGAAGCAGTGCCATCAGGAGCCCGGACTGGACGCCGTGCCGCCCCCCGTTACGTCCACTCACCTGGCTTCATCTGCAGAGAGCAGCAGGCCAGGACGCAGTCCTGCTCCGAGCGGACCGCGCGGGCCTCCATGGCGGCGCCCGTTCTGTTTAAGGCCCGTCGGACATCCACCATGGCGCCCTGGTGCTGTCTGGAGAAACACGTGTCTGGCTCCGCCCCCGCCGCGACCACGACCACAAGCAGGCCCAGCATCCTCCAAAGTGTGCGAGTCATGGCGGGAGAAGGTCCACGGATGCTCTGGAAAGTCTTTCAAGGAAGAACCGCTGACATGAAGACAAAGAAAGACAGGCTAATATTAGCATTAGCATTAGCATTAGCAGTTTCCCATGAGCCCTGTGGGACGCCAACACAGGCGAGCGTCCGCACGTGAGGACAGCAGAAGAAGAAAGGGGAGCAAATGGAGTAAAAATAGAACATGGAAAAAGATGCCTTCCTTTTTTTAGACCAAAGAGAGACCACCTCACCAGAACAGAACACGCAGCCGCCTCCTCGGGAACCAAGAACCCTTCAGTCTTAAAGTCCATAGAACGGGACTTTAGACTGGCACGGCGTGAATTGTCCTAATCACTGGGCTACCGGGATGGACCTTGTCCTTGTCTGGGCAGATAAAGTCCACCGATGCCACAGGAAATAAACAATGTAAACACCACACATGACACAGCTAGCTAACTAGCATGGAGCTGACCGTGACTTTCATCATTTAAACAGCTTCGTGTTGGGTTTCTCGGAACCGGTATTGCTCCCGAACCGACGGTTTAACGCTCCAAAGACGTTTGGACGAGGCCGGCCTGACAACGAACGTTCGAATCCGACAACAAAGAGCAGCCTGGTTTAAATGGCCTCAAATCGCGCTGGAATTGCGGGTCTCGTGAGCCGGTTGACGGCAAACGGCGCGAGAATGAGCCGTTCGGTACCGGTGTGCGGGTACCGTACCGTACCGTGACATCAACCGGCTCAAACGAACGCACCTGATGGTGCCGGCGCAGCGGTGTCGTCTTCACTGCGGTTCCGTCCCGAGGAGCCCATGAGCGGCCGCCTCCATCCCGAGCCCACCGCCACAGAGCAGGAAGGCCGCCGATCACAGGGCGCGGTACCGAGCCCACCGGCGGCTGGCGTCTGGATGAAGAAGAAACCTTCGGAGCTGGCTGGTAGCGACCAGCTGACCCATTTTAGCTTTTGTCCTCGGGGGGGGGGGGGGGGGGGGGGGGGCTGCCGTGATTCGGAACAATCACGTGGGCCGGCCCACTTGTCTTCCAAGTCGTACAAACGCATTTAGAAATGAAAAGAAACGAATCCGTTTGTTTTATGGCAGAGCAAATAAAACATTTATTATAAAACAATCCCTTATTTCACGTCAATATATTCTTTTTATTTGATGTCACCGGAGAATCTTGAGATAACCTTTCTATATGTTACCACATGCTACCATTTTGTTACCATGGAAACAAGCCCAACATGACTTCTACTTATTCCACGTCTACCATGTCAACATCCTGACGGCCTTTCCTCTTCTCCTGCCTCGGATCCGACACCGTCCCCTTCTTCTTTGCTGGAAGAGCTGCTGCTTCCACTGGAAGGCAAAAACTACTGTTAGCATGCTATATGACTTGCCATGACCATGCCAGCTAGCTGTTTACCTTCCTGTTAGCGTGCTATATAACCCCATGCCAGCTAGCTGTTTACCTTCCTGTTAGCGTGCTATATGACTTCATGCCAGCTAGCTGTTTCCCTTCCTGTTAGCGTGCTATATAACCCCATGCCAGCTAGCTGTTTCCCTTCCTGTTAGCGTACAATATAACCCCATGCCAGCTAGCTGTTTCCCTTCCTGTTAGCGTGCTATATAACCCCATGCCAGCTATCTGCCTTCCTGTTAGCATGCTCTATAACCCAATACCGGCTAGCTCTTTACCTTCCTGTTAATAAGCTATATAATACCATGCTAGCTAGCTCTTTACCTTGCTGGTAGCATGATATACAACCCCATGTCAGCTAGCTCTTTACCTTCCTGTTAACATGCTATATAACCCAATGCCAGCTGGGTCTTTATCTTCCTGTTAACATGCTAAATAACCTCATACCAGTTAGCTCTTTACCTTCCTGTTAGCGTGATATATAACCCACACCTTCCTGTTAGCATGCTATATGACCCAAAGCCAGCTAAGTCTTTATCTTCCTGTTAACATGCTAAATAACCCCATACCAGCTAGCTCTTTACCTTCCTGTTAGCGTGCTATATGACCCAAAGCCAGCTAAGTCTTTATCTTCCTGTTAACATGCTAAATAACCCCATACCAGCTAGCTCTTTACCTTCCTGTTAGCGTGCTATATGACCCAAAGCCAGCTAAGTCTTTATCTTCCTGTTAACATGCTAAATAACCCCATACCAGCTAGCTCTTTACCTTCCTGTTAGCATGCTATATGACCCAAAGCCAGCTAAGTCTTTATCTTCCTGTTAACATGCTAAATAACCCCATACCAGCTAGCTCTTTACCTTCCTGTTAGCGTGCTATATGACCCAAAGCCAGCTAAGTCTTTATCTTCCTGTTAACATGCTAAATAACCCCATACCAGCTAGCTCTTTACCTTCCTGTTAGCATGCTATATGACCCGAAGCCAGCTAGCCTTTTACCTTCATGTTAGCATGCTATATAACCCCATACCGAGCTAGCTGTTTACCTTCCTGTTAGCATGCTATATGACCCGAAGCCAGCTAGCCTTTTACCTTCATGTTAGCATGCTATATAACCCCATACCGAGCTAGCTGTTTACCTTTCTGTTAGCCTTCTATACAACCTCATACCGAGCTAGCTGTTTACTTTCCTGTTAGCATGCTATACAGCCTCATGCCAAGCTAGCTGTTCATGTCTCAATCTGATGCTAAGCTAGCTGCTTACCTTCCATTCCAGCCTTGTCCCTGTGGAGGCGCTGCAGCTGTTTGAGCAGCTTTCGCTTCTTCTTTCCAGACAAAGTGATGTTGGCTCTTGGACTGGTACTAAAGAACATGTCGGACGGTGAGAAACATTTGAAACAAACACTTTGTGAGCTGACACGTGACTGACTTCCTCTTCCTCAGGTGATGAACGGTGATGAGACCCTCATCCACCACGGCGCCAACGATCTGGTGCTTCTTCTTCTTCTCTCGCCTTAGCAGTCGGCGACGCTTGAAAAGCTTCTTGGCCAGCTCCTACAACAGCCCATATTCCACTTAGGCACCGCACCGGGACTGTTCCGATCTGGACTGTATTCATCTACAGACCCCGAATGTTCATAAAACACAGTTTGCGATTTGTGAAACCTTTATTCTATTTGCGGATTTGTGAAAATGCAATAAAGGCACATTTACACGTTTTTTTCAGCATCTTGGCCATACTACTCGGTCGGTTCCTCGTTGTTTATGTTAGCAGTCTAGCTAACTGCGGTGGCGACTTTCTCCTGAGCTTATAAGTTTTAAAACCACAAAAGGGCGGTAAGGGGGGAAATTTTTCTACTGTAGATTGACATAAATCCTGACATTCATTTTAAATAAAATAATTTCTTACTGTTTTTGGTCTGTTTATCTTCCCTCCCGGAGGAGACATGCTGCTTCTCGCGTGTGCTTCTTCTTCTACGGTCTAATTGACGGGGCCGTGCTGCCACCGGCAGGTCATCTGCGGGACTGCAGCTGGCAGCCATATTGATTCATGAACTACGTTTTTCATAACCCTCGAACTATGTTTTACTTTTTAACATATGTTTATGGGGTATGAGATAAAAATACTTATTACGAGAGAAGATATTGGCTCAACATGAATAACAATATAAAGTAAACAGTAATACATCGTCGAAGAGCATAAGTAATCATCAAGAGCTGTCATACCATCCGCCACCACCGGAGGGCGACTGACTGCTAGAAAATCAGCTTTCCTGTTTAGATTTGTGCTTTGTGACGGCCAAGACAAACTTGTCGCGTCGTGATGTTGGCGTCTATCTGTGGTCGGAACTTGTGAGGCGTGCTGACATGTTGACTGCGAAGCTTTCACGGGCGGAATGGCGCCGTCTTGTTTCCCGCTGCATGTGCGGAAAAACGAACTTGTCGGCTCCGTGCGTCTCGCACGGCAACTCAACGCTGACGTTCCTTTTCCCCTTTCTCGTCGCCGCGCAGTACCAGATGAACCGGAGGGAGGCGCCATTGCTGCCTCCATGCCAACGGAAGAGTGTGGCGCAGCGCCCCCAAGCGCTACTTGTGTGTTTTGTTGGCCGGGAGTGACGGACAGGAGGCGCAGAGGTCAAAAGTCATATCTTTAATCTGTGGGGGGCTTCAGTGCAAGTGTCAAAACCGTGACCTTTGGGCGAGGACGCCAAGAAGGTGAGCTAACGTTTGTCTAAAGTGCATGACGGTAGAAAAATATACATTTGGAAAATAAATACAGAGCAAATAAATAATACGGGAAAAGATCTAGTCTACCACTTTAAACACAATAAATATCTTCTGCTGTCTTTCCCGAGTCTTCGGGCGTCCGTCGCTTCCTGGAGGACAAACGCGGGCGTCAGCGGAGTTGAGAAGAACATGATCACCAAACGCTCACCTTTGTCATCCGTGACAGCGTTCAAAAGCGGCGGAGGAGCGAGCGCCACGCCGCTGGGCGCAGCGAGCGCACCCTCCTCTTCCGCTTCTCCCCTTCCCGCCTCTTCCCCGAGCGGCCTTTCTTCTTCCTCTTGCCGGCTGCTTTGAGGGCGCCGTCTTTGTACGTCTCCTGGGGCAGGTTGGCGGCGCCGCCCTCCTCGTCGCCCGGGGGCAGGTTCTTGGTGGCCCCGGGCGGTTTGGAGTGCAGGGGGCCGGTGGGGGCGCCGAGGTCCGGGGCCGGGAGCCCGACGGGCGGGAGGTCTCGGATCTCGGCCGTGTGGACCTCGTCCAGGAGCTCCTGCAGCCACATGCGGCGCTTGAAGTCCTGCAGCGTGCGACCTTTGTCGTGCATGAGCTGCGCATGCGTCACCGAGCGCCTCCTGAGAAGACCACACCACACCGGTTGCTGCGCTCCACAACTTTTACGCCCCCGAAAAACATACAATTCCTCCTTGTTCCCGGAATATTACATCCTTTTTATTCACACGTCTACCATACCACTACAATTATTATTCATATTTTACTCATAATGTGGTCCTAATGCGGCCATGTTGCTCAGGTATATTGACCTGTTAGTGGAAAAGAGCAATGTGGTGTGGCGGCCATGTTGCTCAGGTATATTGACCTGTTAGTGGAAAAGAGCAATGTGGGTGTGGCGGCCATGTTGGTTAGGTATATTGACCCGTTAGTGGAAAAGAGCAATGTGGTGTGGCGGCCATGTTGCTCAGGTATATTGACCGTTAGTGGAAAAGAGCAATGTGGTGTGGCGGCCATGTTGGTTAGGTATATTGACCCGTTAGTGGAAAAGAACAATGTGGGTGTGGCAGCCATGTTGGTTAGGTATATTTGCTGTTAGTGTAAAATAATAACTGGTGTGGCGGCCATGTTAGTTAGGTATATTGACCCGTTAGTGTAAAAGAATAATGTGGGTGTGGCGGCCATGTTGGTTAGGTATATTTGCTGTTAGTGTAAAAAAACAACGCGGTGTGGCGGCCATGTTGGTTGGGTATATTTGCTGTTAGTGTAAAAAAATAACGCGGTGTGGCGGCCATGTTGGTTGGGTATATTTGCAGTGGTTACAATTGAGGTTAAAAAGGAGACAAGAAGAAGCAGAGACAGCAGTACACACTCAGCATCAAGGTACACAGAGTACATGGAAGCGTACTGATGCAAGTATTGTGATTAGGAACCCCGCCGGACAGGAGGAAGAGGAAGAGCTGACTCATGGGGAGAAGATCTTTGATTCCGACCAGATGGGCCGAGGCGGCGGTCCGAGCTGTTATCTTTCCCGTGGCGGCGGGAGTACTTTGGTGCGGTATCGGGTTACCCGGCGACTAAGTCCTACACAAACACGGAGTTGGAGGGTGGGAAGCCTGGGAACCAAACACGGGAGCGGTCCGAGCACACAAACAGAGCTGGTCCAGATCGTCCGTTTCAAAGGCGGACGCTCCTGTGACGGACGACCTCCGCACACACTCCCGCTTCCTGGCCGGCACCGCCTCAGGAGGCCCCTCAGGAACCCGATACCCGACCTTTGACCGCCGGTGGCCACCACGCACACACCCTGACCCCTGACCTTCACCTGCACCTCCTTCTCAGGTGGCCTCCACAAACACACGCACGCATGCAGAAGAGGAGAACTTACACTCTGCTGCTGTGGCCATCAATGGGTCGGCCGTGGTGCGGCACGGGCGAGCAGAGCAGGAAGAGCGCCATGAAGAACCTCTGGAGAGCCGTGCTGGAGCACATCATCTTGCTTCTGCAGAGGAGCAGACGGGTGAGCAGAAGTTGGCTTCGTGAGGAAGGAGGAGGAAGAAACCTACAGAAGCAGAGCGGCGCCCCCAGAAGAAATGTCAGAAGTTCTCCTCCTCTCACTTCATGCGGCGTGCACCTCCAGATGTGGCGACGCTGCTGCTGCTGCTGCTGCTGCTGCTCTGAGGTGGTTCTGGTTCTGCTGAGTCCCGGCGAGGGGAGGGAAGGATGTCTTCTCTGAGGGGCGGAGCCTCAGGATGAGTGGGCGGCACGAGGACGCAAGAAGGTAGATGGAGGGCTTCCAGCCTGTATGCCTCGCTGCCTTGCGACCGTTGTTCGATGCCTGGTTGCACCTTCTCAGGGTGGTCCTCCTCCTCCCTGACTGCTTCCTGGAAGTCCGCTATGCCCGCCCCGAGCCTCCATGTCCATGTGGTCCTGGTTCCTCTGAGCCGAGTCCAACCGCCAGTCATACGCTCACACAGAACAGGAAGTCATGTGTCCATCATACGTGCGTGAGAACCAGGAAGCAGGCTGAGGAACATCTCCCGCCTGTTTTCTACTTGAGCAAGAAGCGTTTGTGTTGCGTCATGTGACCAGTGAGCTGATGCTAATGCTAATTGTCTTGATTAGCGCTGATGCTAATGTTGGATAACGAGATGAGTCATCAAGGAATAACGAGATGTTCTTTCCAGCTGACTTCCTCCTCCACTTCCTGTCGCCTTGCCGAGGCCATCTTTGGCGAAGGCGCCATCTTCACGCCGGTGGTTTGATTTGATGAACCCAACATGGCCGCCATCTTCGCTTCCTGTTTGACGGATCTATTTTTAGCAGCCAGAAGCCTCGTTTGATGTGGTGTCATCACTTCCTGCGGGGGGAGGGGCTACCCGCACCTCTACCTGCACACGCCAGCGTCATGTGACTTGGGGGGGGGGGCATCCTGTGGCCACACGAGGAGGTGGGCTTTATAGCGCAGCGTCTCCACCCGTCTGGGGCGTCCCAGTGACTCAATGCTAGCTGTCAGTCATGGGAAGATGTCATGTGATGCCGCTGCTGTGACCTTTGAACTGCTTCCAGGCGGTGGTTGGGTGCGACGTCTGCTCGCTAACGTCTTCCAGAACTCTGGAAAGTTCTCAAGGCCGCCGAGGATCTTGGCGGCGGGCGCTGACAGCGTGCGTGCGTGGTTGTGTGTGTGTGTGTGTAGTGCTCTTTCACACACACACACACACACACGTCAGCCATCTTGTGTGACGTCTTCCTGGTCTTCATGGGTTCTTTTATCAGCAAGGCAACGACAAGAAAGGAAATTCTTTCAGTTGGTTTCTTTGTGAGCTTTGGGTCAACATTTACCTTCCATAGCGATCCTTTATCACCCTCACGTTCCTTATCACGTTCCCTCACCGCATGCTAACACATACCGCATGCTAACACTAGCATGCCAACACACACAACATGACACTAACATGCTAACGCGTACATGTTACCGTTAACATGCTAACATGAATATGCCAACACTCACATGCTAACACTAACATAACTTTTACATGCTAACACTTAACATGATGACACCTAACATATGAACGCTAACATGCTAACACTAAGTATACCAACACTAATATGCCAACACATAAATGTTACCATTAACATGCTAACATATGCATGCTAACATTAAGTATACCAGCACTAACATGCTAACACATAAATGTTACCATTAACATGCTAACATATGCATGCTAACACTAAGTATACCAACACTAACATGCTAACACATAAATGTTACCATTAACATGCTAACATATGCACGCTAACACTAAGTATACCAACCCTAATATGCCAACACATAAATGTTACCATTAACATGCTAACATATGCACGCTAACACTAAGTATACCAACACTAACATGCTAACACTTAAATGTTAAGACTTAGCACTTACATGTTAACACTTACATAATGCTAACATTAACATGCTAACACTAAAATAACACTAACATGGTTCTTCATTCTTGTAAAAGCACTAAAGCTCATCCCTGAAGATGAGGTCGGTCATGAGTGTCAGCCCTCGGAGCCTGGGTGGTCTCCTGCATGTGCTCACCGAGTCTTGGGCGGGATTGTGTTCCTCATTCTGAGGGATACGTCCTTCACCGGGGAGTCATCAGCCACCCTTTCCGGGCACAACCGTTCCAGCCGGATTCAAACACAGGGCTACTCTTCCTATTTGCTCCGCCCATATCTTGGACCTGGGGACAACGTGGGGTCGCTCTGAACACACGACTCTTATGACTGAACACACGACTCTTATGACTGAACACACGACTCTTATGACTGACCATACGACTCTTATGACTGAACACACGACTCTTATGACTGAACACACGACTCTTATGACTGAACACTTGACTCTTATGACTGAACACACGACTCTTATGACTGAACACACGACTCTTATGACTGAACACACGACTCTTATGACTGAACACACGACTCTTATGACTGAACACACGACTCTTATGACTGAACACTTGACTCTTATGACTGAACACACGACTCTTATGACTGAACACTTGACTCTTATGACTGAACACACGACTCTTATGACTGAACACACGACTCTTATGACTGAACACTTGACTCTTATGACTGAACACACGACTCTTATGACTGAACACACGACTCTTATGACTGAACACACAACTCTTATGACTGAACACTTGACTCTTATGACTGAACACATGACTCTTCTGACTGAACACTTGACTCTTATGACTGAACACACGACTCTTATGACTGAACACTTGACTCTTATGACTGAACACACGACTCTTATGACTGAACACACGACTCTTATGACTGAACACTTGACTCTTATGACTGAACACACGACTCTTATGACTGAACACACGACTCTTATGACTGAACACACGACTCTTATGACTGAACACACGACTCTTATGACTGAACACTTGACTCTTATGACTGAACACACGACTCTTATGACTGAACACACGACTCTTATGACTGAA